>NC_090651.1:186459684-186644684 GCF_040937935.1 Hyperolius riggenbachi | reverse complement strand
TGTACCACTACCTGACCGATCTGTTACCGACTTTGCTCGTACGACCACTCTCTGTTTAAGTGATAGCCCCTGCCACTAGGGCTATCACTTTGGAGTACTCCTGTATATTACTGTGCACCCAATCACGTGTGATCACATTTTGAATAAAATACTGATTATTGTTCTGAAAGAGCTCGTTCTGGTCATCAGATACGTCACTGTACATAACAAATGCTCTCTCTCTCTCGCCAGCAATTTTTTCTATCATCATCGAGCCCCTAGCATCCTCCCTCAGACAAAATACCTCAATTCAGGGTTACACAATATCTAACGAAGAATTCAAACTCAGCCTTTTTGCTGATGACTTTCTCCTCACCATCATAAATCCGCACATATCCATTCCCAATCTAATGAAAGTCCTCAAATTTTTTGAAGGAATCTCAGGACTAAAACTCAATTATGAGAAATCAGAGGCCATGTACTGCAATTACTTTAAAACACAAGCGCAATCCATCTCAAATCAACATAAATTTCAACATTGTGACCACTTCACGCAATACCTAGGTATAAAACTTACCAATGACTACTCGCAACTTTATAGGAGAAACTATGTGCCCCTATATGGGGAGTTGAATGCCCTGCTCAGGTCGTGGAATTCATTTAAGATATCATAGGCGGGGAGAATCGCAAGTATCAAAATCACACTATTGCCCAAAATCCTGTACTATTTCCAGGTCCTCCCAATATCTGTTATTAGAAGTGATATAATGACCCTTCAAAAAGAACTCACTAAATTTATCTGGGCCGGTAAAAGACCCAGAATTCCTAGCAACATTTTATTTTTGCATAAACACAATGGAGGCATGTCTGTCCCCAATCTCAATCTATACTATAAAGCCGCTCAACTTGCGATTCTCCCAACCATCTATAGCGACCATCACGCCCCCAGATGGGTCTCTCTTGAGGACCTACTTCTAGCACCTCTCTCATGGAAAGGTCTCCTCTGGCCACACTCTAAAGATTTAGGCTCTATACGAAATGACTCCATAATAACCCATCATACCCTGAAGATCTGGAGAACAATCAGGTTCTCAGCCGCACTCCAATCTAAGATCCTCATCTTGACCGAAATTAAGTCAAATCCTGATTTCCAAGAAGGCATCCAGGCTCCAACTTTCTCCTGGTGGTCAGGGGAAAATAACCCTACAATCAAAGCATATCTCCATAGGGGAGCAATCCCTACTTGGCCACAGCTAATAGAAACAACAAAACCATGCCTATCTGATTGGCTCAAAATCAGACAATTATACCACTTTCTCCTATCTCTGGCCAAGCCGGGCACCTTCCTTCACCCTACTCAATTCGAAAGTATCTGCTTCAATGACCCCATGCGAAAGGGAGTCCTTTCATTTCTCTACTCCACCATTAACTCCCCCCCCGCCCAACTTCACACATACCTACCAAAAGCAATGGGAGCTTGACTTGCGCTCTTAACTCACTAACGAGGAATGGGCACAATGTTTTGAAACCTTATCTAAAAATAGCCTACAAACGACAAATATGGAAGTCTCCATACGGTTGCTCCATCGCACCTACCTAGTCCCCCATAAACTTCATACCATAGAACATAAGATCAGCTCACTCCACTTTAGAGGTTGCAATGTCTCTGGTACTATGTATCACACCTGGTTTTCATGTCCAAGGGTCACCAGCTTTTGGGACAGAATCCACCTCCTGATGAACAAATTAATCCCTACCCATATAGCCCTTGACCCTAAAATTTTCCTACTGGGTTTTAAACCAACTTCCATACTCCATGCACAGCACAAACTAATACAATTTATAATCTCTGCGGGGAAAGTTTATATTGCTGCCAACTGGAACACACCAAACCTACCTTACCTTCAAGTGATAGACAGGATAAATTCCACAATGACTTCTGAGCGTATAAACGCCATAATTAATGATCGTTTGCCACATTTCCAGGGGGTGTTGGACCCTTGGACGTCCACCAACTCTCGAGAGGTGCACAATCCCAATTAGGCCTAGACCATCCCACATAAATGCCACTTAGCCATTTAGTTCATATATTACGCCCTTTTTCTCTGATTAGTCCTGTTTCTAAAACATCTATATGTGTACGCAATATTATCTCTACAAGGTTACACCTACATTATATTTCTGCCTTTAATATACCTAATCCTGCTATTCTGTGTGCAATGGTTTTTATTACCGTTGAAATGTTATTGTATTCTTGTTCTTATGAACGTGATTGCTGTATTATATTTCACAGCCAGCTTTATGGTTTCTGTAACCCATGTTAGGTATTTACAGAATTAATGTTTGCTATACCTGTTAAATTGGCACACTTGTGCCTGATAAAAGTCTTTGAAACTAAAAACAATGCTCTTTTGGTTGTTTGTGGTGCATTAATCGGGGAGTTTGGTCTGTCAGTGTGAAGCGAACCCAACCCTTACACTACCTGATGGACATGTACATAAACATGCCGCACGTTTTAGATTGTTGTATGTAAACCTGTGCCATCCATCTCATGCCAGTGTCACCAGGGCTGCAACAATCTTTTGTTTTTCAAAAAAAACAATAATTTTGTGTATGTAAAATGTATACGCCATGACATTGTTCTGGCCTCTGCTACAGTAGCTGCAAAAAAACAAAACAAAACATTTTTTCCTAAATAAAATAACTTTTTGTATGTGAAAACCTGTACCATGTGCAGAGCCAAGTCATTGCATTTCTTGTTAGTGTCACCAGGGCTGCAACAAAATAAAACAAAAAGCAAAAAACAATAATTTTGTGTATGTAAAATGTATATGCCATGACAACATCGTTCTGGTTATTGCTGCAGTCGTTTATACATGGCCACGGCGTGCCTTGCAGAGATTCAGCAGTGAAACAACATGCCAATGAGTCGCTTAATTTACAACAGCCAGACTCGCTGCAATTCCACGCTCATGATGTTTGAACAAGAACAAGCCATCAATAAGTATTTGTACGACCTGGGCGCTAGGACAGGCTCTGCGGAGCTGGGTATTTTTTGGCGCGTTACTGAGTGCACTTCATAAAGTAAAACTCTTTGCAGTTGTTTGCGGTGCGGTAAATGAGGTGTTTGGTCTGTCAGTTTGAAGCAGGCCTAACCCTTGACCTGAGGAAGGTCTCCACCCAAAACATGTCTTGTGCCTTTGTCATGCACTGTTTTCTGTGAATACAGTGTTTAAGAAGCCTTCTGAGTGCGGTCTCTACGTTTGTTCTACAGTTACGCGTTGCAAGAGTGGTGTACCTGCTGGGGACCTGCACCAGCGTACAGGTCAAGAGAGTCTGACCTGTTAAGTGGTGGTGAAAGTGTGTGTATGTATCTTTTTCTACCCCTTACAATACCTGATGGACCTGTACACATGAAGGACATTTTGAAGAGGAGCTGTCAGCCATACTATCTCAGAAAAAAAACACATATAAAAAAAAACAAAAGACCCTGCATCTTATATTCCAAAGACAGGCAATCCCTGACTAAAAAAAGCCACCGACACCAAACCGCCGACTCGTTGCTATGTCGGGGACTACCTGCCTTGTCCCCTCGTGTGGTCCGCCATACCCCCCACGCATGTCTCCGCTCCCCCGAGTAAAAATAACTGCAGAGCGACATACCTCCCTATTGATTCCAGCGCTGGGTGGTCCTCTCCGCCTCCAGCATGTTAGCGCTACTCCTGTAAAAGAATAGTTAGCGGGCAGAGCGTCTCACCTTCCCAGCAGCGGCGATCTGCAGACATCTCGCGTACCGCGCGGCTTCCCCTAGTGACGGCTCTTGTTAATGAAACTTAACCCATATAACAAGCACTATCAAAATTCTAATCGTGGTTTCTCCATTCAGGGGACAAAAGAATATTATAAACCTTAGAAGAAAAGATATCCCTCTCAAATGGAGTCCTATGTCAGTATAAATGATCCAAACTCATGTATCAAAAAATGAAAAATCTTTATTATATCCTGACACAATCACAAACATTTAAAAATCAATAAAATACCCCCATATGTCCTACAATACGTGGACCGCCAGAAGAAAATTGTGTATTTATATATTACTTATATCAAATTACATAATGCACTACATAACCATTTACAACCAGCAAAAGCAACCCATATAACAAAGTGCTCAAGTGCAAAAAAAGGGGGGAAGGGAGGGGTCGTCACAACCCAATATGGATCGTGAACTGCAACGCACATCCTGAAATCCGGATATGAGTCCCAGATCACAACCTAAAACAAAAACCTTTCGTTTGGTGCAACCAGTGCATATGATCAATACAATACAATACAATTATGTGCAAAACATACAATAAAGTGCATCAGAGTGCTGCTGCTGGAAGAATGCTTACATGTGAATGAGATGATCCTGGCGTGGAGGTAGATAGCCTTACGCGCTCGCAGGACTAACTGTCCGCTTCCATTGAGGCTAATTTCCTTACTGACTGTGCGCAGCTTAAATCCCTGCAGGGCGTGGGGCGGATCCCTAATTGTTGTACGTGGCCACGTACTAAAAACCTTGCCGCCCAGCGCGTAAGTTACACGCCGTTCAGCAAGGTCCTGTCCCTTCCTGGTAGCTGGATGCGCATGCGCAATGCGGCCCAATGTCCGCGTCCCTAGTTGCCATGCGAAGATAGCGTCACGGGCGCTTCATCCAGACACGCACGTCGCGCATGCGCGCGACAGTGCGTTCCGGACTGTAGTGTAAATGCGTCCCAGTGCGTTCCAGTACCTACTCTGCTGGTGATCCAGGCTGCATAAACACAATATTCATCCTCATAGTATCAATGTACATATAGACATGAATCATATATTATTTAAACATAAAATAAAAAACAGTAATAATATCACAATATAATCTGTAAAACGATCCCATTGTTGAAGTGTCTTGTCTCAAACGGCCAAAATTGATCTTCTGCTGCCACCCAGTGTTGAGAGTATATTAGGAAATCTAAAACTTAAAACAGCAAATATGTTTTGATTACTAACTCCTCAAGTATTGGATACATATATCTTATACACAACCAGAATACATTTATCTACAAGTCTGCTACTCACAAACAGACCTGTCCAATAATTACCAAAAAGTGTAGTGACCTACAGAAAGAGCTTAAACCCATACTCTATAGCACACCCACGGTTGTGAACATGCAGCCAACCATCAAGAAGTGTGTGCACGCAAATCATAAACTATCCTCTGTTACTCACTTACAGAGGTGGCAGTCATTGTACTCACCCACAATGACCCCATAGACCAAATCAATAATCAAAAATCAAAAATCAAAATAACACTCATAGAGTGCACGGAATACTCACCTCCCATGTACTTCACTCAGTTCAAGCTTGTAGAATTCTATAGAATACAAAATGCATAAGAAGGAAGAAAGGATTACCATGGTAAATCCCGCCCCCGCCCAGATCTATTTTAGAAAACATCCATAATTAAAATCTTCGTTCAGACCCCACGGTCTTTGGGTCTTTAAATCATGTATCCACCTAAGTTCTTTTTTCAAAAGAGTTACAGATATGTTCCCACCTCTCTCGCTGTTTTTCACATGCTGTATGCCCTTAAAGGTCCACCCTCTTAGATCACTGTTATGATGATCCAGGGCATGTTCTGCCACTGTAGTCAGAGTTTTACCCTCTCTCCTATCACGTTCTGCCAGTTTGATCGTAGAGATATGTTTTTGGAGACGTAATTTTAACTGATTTTTGGTTTGTCCTATATATTGTTTCTTACAGGGGCATTCTAATAAATAGATGACCCCTTTTGTCTGGCAATTTATAAAATCTCTGATTTCATACAACTTACCCGTATTTGTACTTGCGAACTTCTTGCTCGTAATCATCCATGGGCACACCGAACATGTTCCACATCTGTGGCTCCCCCTCATACGTGGGACATCATTTTCCTTCGAGAAGTGGCTCCTACTTAAGATATTCTTGAGGGTAGGTGCTCTTCTGGCTGTGATACTAGGGCGGTCCGTGATACATTGTTTTAACAACCTGTCATTCTGTAGAATACTCCAATGCTTGTCAAGGACCTTATATATCTCCTTCCAGGCGTTGTTGTATGGAGTAACAAATCGTGTCAAGTTGTTTTGGGCTTTATTTTTTGGTTTGGGTATCAGTAATCCCTCCCTAGGCGTTGCTCTCGCCCTCCTTAATGCGGTTTCAAGGCATCTTCGTGGGTACTCCCTCTTTTGGAATCTTTTTTGCATTTTCTTACTTTCAAACTCAAAAGCCTCTTCTGATGAACAGTTTCTTCTAAGGCGTATAAATTGGCCTGTCGGGATGTTTAACTTTAGATTTCTTGTGTGATGAGAATCAAAGCTCAAGAGGCTATTGGCCGCTGTGGGTTTCCTAAAAATTGTTGTCTGTAGATTTCCAGTGGGACTCTTTTTAAGCTTTATATCCAGAAATTCCACCTCCTCATCAGAAATCTGATACGTCAATTTGATGTTCAGACTATTTTTGTTGAGGGCATCCAAAAATTCACGACACACTGATGCGGGTCCCTGCCAAAAGATCAACAGGTCGTCGATGAAGCGATACCACCCCAATATGTGGGGATGGTACCGCTCCATCGACTTCCCCCACACCGTTTCCCTCTCCCACCAACCTAAAAATAGGTTTGCCACGGCCGGTGCACATTTAATGCCCATGGCAACACCCCTTGTCTGTAAATAATAGTGGTGGTCAAAGAGAAAGAAATTTCTTGTCAAAATAAATTCCAACAGTTCCAACAAAAAACGGTTTCTCTCCCGGTTCGTTGTGCTGTCCATCTGTAGGAAATATTCCACAGCCCCAATGCCTTCCTTATGACCAATGTTGGAATATAACGATCCCACGTCACATGTGGCCAATAAAACATCGTCTGGCAGGTATAAATTGCTGACTCTGGACAACAGATCACCCGTGTCCCTTAGATAGGACTCCAGGCTTGTAACATATGGTTGAAGAAAAAAGTCCACATACTGACTACATTTTTCACTTAAGCCTCCTATACCCGAAATTATCGGTCTGCCAGGTGGATGCTCCTGATTTTTATGAACTTTGGGCAACATATAAAAAGTCGGTGTTATCGGCCATTCCTTCCACATGAATTTGTATTCATTGATGTTTATGATGTTGGTGTCTCTGGCTTTTTGCAGGATTACCTTGAGCTCCTCCTGGTATAATTTTGTTGGATTATTCCTCAATTTCTTATAGAAATTGGTATTTCCTAGCTGTCTTTCTGCTTCTTTGATATACATAGAAGTGGGCCAAACCACAACATTACCCCCTTTATCTGCTTCTTTTATTTGTATTTTCTGGTCTTTTTTGAGATCCATCAAAGCTTTTTTCTCCTTGGGTGTTAGGTTCTGATAACCTTTTATGTGATTCTTTTGTACTGATTCTAGATCATTACTTACGAGCTCAAAAAAGACCTTTATTTCAGGACATATCGACAAGGCTGGTAAGAATTTGGAGGTAGGTTTGAATGGAGTTGTACCCACCTTTGTCGAAGTTTCATTTTCATCAAGGAGACTCAAGAGATCCTGCATTGCCTGTTGGTCCTGGTAATTCGGAAAGAGGCTCTCAAGTTCGACCATTTCCTTTGTGGGCTTGTCGTACAGCTTTCTGAGTGTTAGGCGTCTACAAAAAAGATACAAATCCTTAATTACTTCAAATTTGTCAAATTGATTCGTTGGAGCAAAAGATAATCCCCTTCTAAGGACCCCCTCCTCCTCCTGTGTTAAAACCCTCTCAGACAAGTTAATGATTTTAAGTACCTCACTATCATCTTCATCGTCTTCCGTTTTGTCATCTCTTCCCTTATTCCTATTGGGGTTCCTTCTGGTTGAATTGCTATAAGTCTTCTTAGAATTGGAGCCTCCTCCTGCTTGGTTTACTTGAACCCTTTGTCTAATAATTTGTTCTTGATTCTCCCATTCTGAGTCCAAGCAGTCACTGGAGTCTGAGATAGAGATGGCACTCTGACTTGTCTCCTCTATTTGTCTTGGAGGGGGCTGTTGTGGCTGTCCCATGGGTCCTCTGGGTTTCCTCTGTCGCCTCCAAAATTGTTGGCCTTTAGGGTTCCCCCTATGATTCCATCTATAAGCTCTCTTCATTAAATAATCTTTCCTATCCCTATCTAATTTTGCTTTTTTGTTTTTCAAAATATCTGCCTCTATCTTGGATATGTCCCTTTTCAATTTAGCCATAAATGTTTCCACCCACTTTTTTTGGTCCAATTCAGTGATTTTCATTTGTAACTCATTAATCTTCACCTTGGTAGCTACCAAAAGTCTCCTATCCAAAGTCAGCAGCATCTCCACAATAATCCTCGAACATCTACTTAGGCCTTCCTCCCAAAATTCTTTATCATCCTGTCCTAATTGCCAAGAGGTAGGTAAACGGTGTACAGAGGCGCCGATAGTATAAAAGTAGCTAAAAAGTTAAAAGTGTTTTGGTTGCGGTGGTGGACCAGCTAACCATAAACGGACGACAAAGCTGTCGAGTATCAAAAATATACAATTTATTCCAAAGCTCCCAATTAACATTCGCTAGAAAAGATATCCCTCTCAAATGGAGTCCTATGTCAGTATAAATGATCCAAACTCATGTATCAAAAAATGAAAAATCTTTATTATATCCTGACACAATCACAAACATTTAAAAATCAATAAAATAACTCCATTTGAGAGGGATATCTTTTCTTCTAAGGTTTATAATATTCTTTTGTCCCCTGAATGGAGAAACCACGATTAGAATTTTGATAGTGCTCGTTATATGGGTTAAGTTTTGTAATAATAAAGTTTTGTAATAATAAAAATCTCTTTGATTTTTTATAGAGCATCACCTATTATGGATCCCAATTTGTTGGAGACACTTGAATCAAATTGGTCAAACAAATTACAGGTGCTCTTTCAGGAGGCAGCCCCGGGGGAAACTGGGGAGACACCATCAGACCCCCTGAGATCACTTTGTAATGAATTAAAGGATACCCACCTGTTGTACATAAAAACTTGGTGGAATGTTAAAAGCTTGGAAAATTATATGAAGGAATTTATTTATCCTAGGGGACTTCGTGTGCAAATTTTCCCCGCTTGGCAATTAGGACAGGATGATAAAGAATTTTGGGAGGAAGGCCTAAGTAGATGTTCGAGGATTATTGTGGAGATGCTGCTGACTTTGGATAGGAGACTTTTGGTAGCTACCAAGGTGAAGATTAATGAGTTACAAATGAAAATCACTGAATTGGACCAGAAAAAGTGGGTGGAAACATTTATGGCTAAATTGAAAAGGGACATATCCAAGATAGAGGCAGATATTTTGAAAAACAAAAAAGCAAAATTAGATAGGGATAGGAAAGATTATTTAATGAAGAGAGCTTATAGATGGAATCATAGGGGGAACCCTAAAGGCCAACAATTTTGGAGGCGACAGAGGAAACCCAGAGGACCCATGGGACAGCCACAACAGCCCCCTCCAAGACAAATAGAGGAGACAAGTCAAAGTGCCATCTCTATCTCAGACTCCAGTGACTGCTTGGACTCAGAATGGGAGAATCAAGAACAAATTATTAGACAAAGGGTTCAAGTAAACCAAGCAGGAGGAGGCTCCAATTCTAAGAAGACTTATAGCAATTCAACCAGAAGGAACCCCAATAGGAATAAGGGAAGAGATGACAAAACGGAAGACGATGAAGATGATAGTGAGGTACTTAAAATCATTAACTTGTCTGAGAGGGTTTTAACACAGGAGGAGGAGGGGGTCCTTAGAAGGGGATTATCTTTTGCTCCAACGAATCAATTTGACAAATTTGAAGTAATTAAGGATTTGTATCTTTTTTGTAGACGCCTAACACTCAGAAAGCTGTACGACAAGCCCACAAAGGAAATGGTCGAACTTGAGAGCCTCTTTCCGAATTACCAGGACCAACAGGCAATGCAGGATCTCTTGAGTCTCCTTGATGAAAATGAAACTTCGACAAAGGTGGGTACAACTCCATTCAAACCTACCTCCAAATTCTTACCAGCCTTGTCGATATGTCCTGAAATAAAGGTCTTTTTTGAGCTCGTAAGTAATGATCTAGAATCAGTACAAAAGAATCACATAAAAGGTTATCAGAACCTAACACCCAAGGAGAAAAAAGCTTTGATGGATCTCAAAAAAGACCAGAAAATACAAATAAAAGAAGCAGATAAAGGGGGTAATGTTGTGGTTTGGCCCACTTCTATGTATATCAAAGAAGCAGAAAGACAGCTAGGAAATACCAATTTCTATAAGAAATTGAGGAATAATCCAACAAAATTATACCAGGAGGAGCTCAAAGTAATCCTGCAAAAAGCCAGAGACACCAACATCATAAACATCAATGAATACAAATTCATGTGGAAGGAATGGCCGATAACACCGACTTTTTATATGTTGCCCAAAGTTCATAAAAATCAAGAGCATCCACCTGGCAGACCGATAATTTCGGGTATAGGAGGCTTAAGTGAAAAATGTAGTCAGTATGTGGACTTTTTTCTTCAACCATATGTTACAAGCCTGGAGTCCTATCTAAGGGACACGGTTGATCTGTTGTCCAGAGTCAGCAATTT
Source organism: Hyperolius riggenbachi (assembly GCF_040937935.1). Lineage (NCBI taxonomy): Eukaryota > Metazoa > Chordata > Amphibia > Anura > Hyperoliidae > Hyperolius > Hyperolius riggenbachi. The sequence goes on along the minus strand of NC_090651.1, from coordinate 186,634,074 downwards.
ATACCTGCCAGACGATGTTTTATTGGTCACATGTGACGTGGAATCGTTATATTCCAACATTGGTCATAAGGAAGGCATTGGGGCTGTGGAATATTTCCTACAGATGGACAGCACAACGAACCGGGAGAGAAACCGTTTTTTGTTGGAACTGTTGGAATTTATTTTGACAAGAAATTTCTTTCTCTTTGACCACCACTATTATTTACAGACAAGGGGTGTTGCCATGGGCATTAAATGTGCACCGGCCGTGGAAAACCTATTTTTAGGTTGGTGGGAGAGGGAAACGGTGTGGGGGGAGTCGATGGAGCGGTACCATCCCCACATATTGGGGTGGTATCGCTTCATCGACGACCTGTTGATCTTTTGGCAGGGACCCGCATCAGTGTGTCGTGAATTTTTGGATGCCCTCAACAAAAATAGTCTGAACATCAAATTGACGTATCAGATTTCTGATGAGGAGGTGGAATTTCTGGATATAAAGCTTAAAAAGAGTCCCACTGGAAATCTACAGAAAACAATTTTTAGGAAACCCACAGCGGCCAATAGCCTCTTGAGCTTTGATTCTCATCACACAAGAAATCTAAAGTTAAACATCCCGACAGGCCAATTTATACGCCTTAGAAGAAACTGTTCATCAGAAGAGGCTTTTGAGTTTGAAAGTAAGAAAATGCAAAAAAGATTCCAAAAGAGGGGGTACCCACGAAGATGCCTTGAAACCGCATTAAGGAGGGCGAGAGCAACGCCTAGGGAGGGATTACTGATACCCAAACCAAAAAATAAAGCCCAAAACAACTTGACACGATTTGTTACTCCATACAACAACGCCTGGAAGGAGATATATAAGGTCCTTGACAAGCATTGGAGTATTCTACAGAATGACAGGTTGTTAAAACAATGTATCACGGACCGCCCTAGTATCACAGCCAGAAGAGCACCTACCCTCAAGAATATCTTAAGTAGGAGCCACTTCTCGAAGGAAAATGATGTCCCACGTATGAGGGGGAGCCACAGATGTGGAACATGTTCGGTGTGCCCATGGATGATTACGAGCAAGAAGTTCGCAAGTACAAATACGGGTAAGTTGTATGAAATCAGAGATTTTATAAATTGCCAGACAAAAGGGGTCATCTATTTATTAGAATGCCCCTGTAAGAAACAATATATAGGACAAACCAAAAATCAGTTAAAATTACGTCTCCAAAAACATATCTCTACGATCAAACTGGCAGAACGTGATAGGAGAGAGGGTAAAACTCTGACTACAGTGGCAGAACATGCCCTGGATCATCATAACAGTGATCTAAGAGGGTGGACCTTTAAGGGCATACAGCATGTGAAAAACAGCGAGAGAGGTGGGAACATATCTGTAACTCTTTTGAAAAAAGAACTTAGGTGGATACATGATTTAAAGACCCAAAGACCGTGGGGTCTGAACGAAGATTTCAATTATGGATGTTTTCTAAAATAGATCTGGGCGGGGGCGGGATTTACCATGGTAATCCTTTCTTCCTTCTTATGCATTTTGTATTCTATAGAATTCTACAAGCTTGAACTGAGTGAAGTACATGGGAGGTGAGTATTCCGTGCACTCTATGAGTGTTATTTTGATTTTTGATTTTTGATTATTGATTTGGTCTATGGGGTCATTGTGGGTGAGTACAATGACTGCCACCTCTGTAAGTGAGTAACAGAGGATAGTTTATGATTTGCGTGCACACACTTCTTGATGGTTGGCTGCATGTTCACAACCGTGGGTGTGCTATAGAGTATGGGTTTAAGCTCTTTCTGTAGGTCACTACACTTTTTGGTAATTATTGGACAGGTCTGTTTGTGAGTAGCAGACTTGTAGATAAATGTATTCTGGTTGTGTATAAGATATATGTATCCAATACTTGAGGAGTTAGTAATCAAAACATATTTGCTGTTTTAAGTTTTAGATTTCCTAATATACTCTCAACACTGGGTGGCAGCAGAAGATCAATTTTGGCCGTTTGAGACAAGACACTTCAACAATGGGATCGTTTTACAGATTATATTGTGATATTATTACTGTTTTTTATTTTATGTTTAAATAATATATGATTCATGTCTATATGTACATTGATACTATGAGGATGAATATTGTGTTTATGCAGCCTGGATCACCAGCAGAGTAGGTACTGGAACGCACTGGGACGCATTTACACTACAGTCCGGAACGCACTGTCGCGCGCATGCGCGACGTGCGTGTCTGGATGAAGCGCCCGTGACGCTATCTTCGCATGGCAACTAGGGACGCGGACATTGGGCCGCATTGCGCATGCGCATCCAGCTACCAGGAAGGGACAGGACCTTGCTGAACGGCGTGTAACTTACGCGCTCGGCGGCAAGGTTTTTAGTACGTGGCCACGTACAACAATTAGGGATCCGCCCCACGCCCTGCAGGGATTTAAGCTGCGCACAGTCAGTAAGGAAATTAGCCTCAATGGAAGCGGACAGTTAGTCCTGCGAGCGCGTAAGGCTATCTACCTCCACGCCAGGATCATCTCATTCACATGTAAGCATTCTTCCAGCAGCAGCACTCTGATGCACTTTATTGTATGTTTTGCACATAATTGTATTGTATTGTATTGATCATATGCACTGGTTGCACCAAACGAAAGGTTTTTGTTTTAGGTTGTGATCTGGGACTCATATCCGGATTTCTGGATGTGCGTTGCAGTTCACGATCCATATTGGGTTGTGACGACCCCTCCCTTCCCCCCTTTTTTTGCACTTGAGCACTTTGTTATATGGGTTGCTTTTGCTGGTTGTAAATGGTTATGTAGTGCAATATGTAATTTGATATAAGTAATATATAAATACACAATTTTCTTCTGGCGGTCCACGTATTGTAGGACATATGGGGGTATTTTATTGATTTTTAAATGTTTGTGATTGTGTCAGGATATAATAAAGATTTTTCATTTTTTGATACATGAGTTTGGATCATTTATACTGACATAGGACTCCATTTGAGAGGGATATCTTTTCTTCTAAGGCTCTTGTTAATGACTCATTAGACTCATTAAGGTGATGAGTCATTAACAGGAGCCATCACTAGGGGAAGCCGCGCGGTACGTGAGATGTCTGCAGATCGACGCCGCTGGGAAGGTGAGCCACTCTGCCCGCTAACTATTTGTTTTACAGGGGTAGCGCTGACATGCTGGAGGTGAAGAGGAAGCTGGAATCAATAGAGAGATGAGTCGCTCTGCAATTATTGTTACTTGGGGGAGCGGAGACGGGCGCGGGGGGGAGGGGGCTGGAGGGGATACAGAGAGGAGGACAGGAAGGTACAGGGGACTGGAGGACACCACAGGGGCTGAAGGGGGCATGGACACACACATAGGGGAGCAGGAGGGGACACAGACACACACAGGAGGGGACACAGGGACTAGAGGACCACACAGATGGGTTAAAGGGGACACGGACACACACAGGGGGGGGCAGGAGGGGACATAGACACACAAACAGTAGGACAGGAGTGGACACAGGGGGACTGGAGGACCACAAATGGGGCGAGAAGCGGACACACACACAGGACAGGAGGGGATACATGGGGTCAGGAGGACCCCCCAAGGGGGCAGGAGGGAACACATGGACAAACATAGGAAGACAGGAGGGGACACATATTGAACATAGGAGGACAATGGGGGAGAGCATGTACAAGACTCTCCTAGAACATGGATGCACCAGGTTTAGTATATATATATTTTTCCCTGATGTTTGCCCTCAAAATCTAGGTTTGTCTTATATTCTGCAACGTCTTATATTCCGAAAATTATGGTACTTGCTCTACTTACATAACATATGTATTGCACTGTCCACGTTTTGATTTTAGTGATTGTTCTATTTTAATTGTGACTATTTTGAATTCAATCCTGATGTCATTTCCTCCCTTACTCTCCTCTGCCTTATTTGCCCGCCCTTCACTATAGAAAGTGCATTGTCTCAGCATGAGAAATATTGGCCAATCAGAGGCATGGGAGAGAAAAACAGAAGGGAAAGAGGCTTCAGCCAATCAGGCTGCATTAGTTAAGTCTGATGGGGAAGTAGAGAAGCAAAAAAGGACAACCCAGCATGCCCTGCAGCTTCCTTTTTGTGTACCAAATTTTGTGTGTACCACATAAGAGTCAGGTAAACTGGGGAATGATAATTTATCAACAAGAAAAGAAATAGTGATTTTAACTTTTGGATTGCCTTGTTAGCCTCCTTATTGCTTGTTTACCAGATAAAAATAAAGAATTGATTTTTGATTTTATGCCCGACAGTTACACTTTAAAGCAACACTTTATTGCACAAATGTAGGAATGTAATGTGATTTCTGACCTTTAGAAATTAAAACACAACTCTGCTTCAAGTATGTCATTATTTTGTGGGACTTTTGCAATGGATCCTGCACTAGCATGCCACGGTCCAGGTGTTAGGCCCCTTGAAACAACTTTTCCATCACTTTTGTGGCTAGAAAAAGTCCCTATAGGTTTTAGAAATCACCTGGCAGTTTGCACTGTTTGCAAAACTTTGCGGCAAATTCGAGTTCGCTAACTGTAAATTTGATGTTCGCAACGTCACTGCTCACAGACACAGCAACCCTGTGCATAAACTTTTTGTATTTCTCCCACCTCTTGTTTCCTTCCTATTTCTTTAGATTAAAAGCTTACATGGGCAGGACTCTCTTTCTTTTGCGTCTTATAAAATGCTGTATGTTTTGTTAATTGCCATACAATTGTTACAGTCATTTATATTGTCTGCCACTTCTATATTATGCATTAATGTCTGTATTGTCATGTGTACCAGTGTCTGTATATTATGAACCCATTTTTTTTTATTCCATTGTACAGCATAACAGAGATGATGGCGCTATACAGGGCTGCCATCAGTAATTTCTGGGCCCATACTGGGCAAACCTACTGGGCCTCTCACTCCCTTCTGCTACTACACGCCAACTTACAGAAAAAAAAAGTTAACACCTAGGACTTCTTCTAGGCTTCTGTAGTTCTTCCAGTCCCTTCCCCGCTCTCATCCCTGCATCAGCTGTAGTCCTCGCAAAGCTGCATGAACATCTCTGGGCTGTGTGCCTCCTCTGTCACTCTTCCATGGCCAAGAGCAGAACAATGGTGAGGAACAAGAACGACTACAGAGGGCTGGAAGTAGCCCTCAGTAAGTTAAACTGGGGTGAAATTTTAACTTAATATACCCAGGCTGTCTTGGGTGTGACATGGTGCACTCCAGTAACAAAGTATACTAAGACTATTATGTCTATTATGTTTATTATGTCTGAAGTACTTTTATATATAATAAAAGCAACTAGCTGGTTATCCTGTACTTCACCCATGCTGGAGGACAGGATTGAAATTGTAAACTCTACCCTCCCAGAAGATAAAGAGAGTATAGATAAGAAACGCATCTATACTCAAAGGAAATGCCCCTCAACATTTAAAAAAGTCTAAAGGTTTAATATTCCTTATCCCAGGTAGCTGTATCTTAATAGTCTAACTGATACAGAGAGACTTTCCTGTGACAACCGATAATAGGTAAAAGGGATTATCAATATTTGACATATATATATATATATATATATATATATATATATATATATATATATATATATAGTACAATTTACAATATGCACACAACATCTGCTTGTATGATGCACATTATGTCATTTAAGTAAAATACAAGTTCTCTTGCAGTCAAGATAAATGTATAGAAATGTATAGAAAGCTTTATGTCTTACGTGGCTTTACTTACCATCACCAAACAGTTGGAGAATCGCCAGATCTATCTGCCTTTTCCATCCAGAATCCTTCTGTATAGCAATGCCATATCCAGTGGAAGCAAAGACTTTGCCACTGCCAATGGTAACCAATTTACAGCCTTCATCTCGTCCTGCCATGTAATTCAGCACAGCAGCATCATAGATAAAAGCATCCAATTTACTGTAATATGAACAAGAGAAAAACATTAATATGCTTATTTATTTTTTACTATAAAACACACCATGGACTTCATTTCCTAAGGTTTCAAGGACTCAGGATCACTGAAAAACATAAGTTGCCCAGCGAATCTGGCCTTCACAAAGATGAAAGCACAGATGCATGAACACCTTGAGTAAAGTATCAAGTTAAAGGGAGGGGGGACACCAAGAGCCCAATAGTGTGATATTGTATAGATGATAATTAATAATGAGTAATATAACAATTTAATACTCACAAACCAGGGTTACCACTAGGCAACCACTGTGAAGGCAGGTGGGGAGATTAACCTGACCCCACTCAGGATTAAAAGTCGCTCTCTGTAGATGGGAAGAAGATGGGTACAACCCTCCACCAAGGGTGGACTTAGCAATACGTAGAAGCTTTCCAGAGGCGCCAATAGAATAAAAGTCACTTAAACGAGCTTAAAACTGATGGGGCAGTGGTGGGCCTATCCCATCCATGCAGACAAAGCAAACAATGGAAGGACTGTGGCATCAACAGTCAAACAACAATTTATTTATACTCCACAGTAAAAATAGGCAACGCGTTTCACGGGCTCAATCCCGCTTCATCAGGCCAATCAAAAAGGAGCATACAGCTTAACAGCATCAAAACCACACTGAGCGCCTCTGTCGGAGGCGCTCAGTGTGGTTTTGATGCTGTTAAGCTGTATGCTCCTTTTTGATTGGCCTGATGAAGCGGGATTGAACCCGTGAAACGCGTTGCCTATTTTAACTGTGGAGTATAAATAAATTGTTGTTTGACTGTTGATGCCACAGTCCTTCCTTTGTTTGCTTTGTCTGCATGGATGGGATAGGCCCACCACTGCCCCATCAGTTTTAAGCTCGTTTAAGTGACTTTTATTCTATTGGCGCCTCTGGAAAGCTTCTACATAAAGTATCAAGTGAAGATCTGAACAGAATAATCAAGTGTCTGTGACCCGATTTTAACATTTTGTCTTGTTCTCTGCAATTTATCTTACATCTCTCTGTAATGATCTGCTCTGCTGTCTGCACAGGCAGACAGCTTTTTGACCTTTTGTTAAGTCTGAGTGCTGCATGTCCCTGGAAAAGAGACCTTTCTCCACTCTGCAAGCTGCAGAGTTGCTGTTCTGGTGAGGAATTTGCATCCACTTGTCATGCAAATTGCTTAGCTGCTTCCTCTGATGGCTTGCAGTATAAATACCATTTCCTCCCAGAATTCCTTGCTGGTCATGATGGTTTGTTCCTGCTAATTTACCTGGAGTCTCAGCCCTTAGCTTACTGTTTGCTAATATTGCTATCTTAGAGTAGTTCCTTGGGAGTGCCTTAGCATTCCTGTTAGCATAGTCAGGTTGTTTGTTACCTGTATTGCTTTGTACTGTCCATCTGTTGTGATTGTCTTGTCGCCAGAGGCGGTCGACAGGAGATCGTTCTGTCTGTTGGGATCGCATTCGCCCTAGCGGTAGAGGCGGTGGTTCCTTCTGTACTCTGTCTGGGAGTGTAGCCAGAGCAGCGGTTGCTACTGGTTGCTCCATCTGTCTGTCTGTTTGGATCGCATTCGCCCTAGCGGTAGAGGCAGTGGTTCCTTCTGTATTCTGCCTTAGGAGTGTAGCCAGAGCAGCGGTTGCTACTGCTCTTGGGGGACTTTAACAGCGCTAACCTGAACTCCCTCGCTACAGACAGCACGTTTCTTGCCCCACTAGGAATCTTAGCACCCTGGACCACTGCTACACAGTCCACAAGAACGCATACAAAGCCTCTCAAGTTGCTGCCCTGGGGAACTCTGACCACTGCCTAATCCACCTTATTCCTACCTACAGACGGCATCTGGAAATTACCAAGCCTGCCATCAAGTCGGTCAAAAAGTGGACAGAGGAAGCTAAGATGGAGCTACAGGCTTGTTTTGACTGCACGGACTGGACAGCCCTGGAGGCACCCACCCTGGATGAATGGGCAGAGAACATCACCTCCTACATCAGGTTCTGTGAGGAATTGTGTATACCGACCAAGACCTTCAGGGTCTTTCCGAACAACAAGCCCTGGTTCAATAGCAGGCTGCACAAGCTCCGGAAACTTAAGGAGGAGGCCCATAAGTCTGGCTCCCCCGAGGAGTTTAGAGAGGCCAGGAATACACTGAAGCGAGAACTGAGATCCGCAAAAAGGGCATACTCCGAAAAGCTGCACCACAGCCTCCAGTCCAACAACTCGCGGGAGGTGTGGCTGGGCCTGAGGTCAGCTACGAACTTTAAATCCTCCTCCCAGCAAGTGGCCCCTAGCTCCTATCTGGCCGAGGAGCTCAATGATTTCTACTGCAGATTTGAGAAGCAGTCTGATCAACTGAGGGTTGGGGTGACTACAGGGCTACAGACCAGGATTACAGTGGCCTCCCCCCAAGCATCCCTCCCTGAGAGCCATGGCACCCCCACTCCATTTTCAGTACAGGAGGCGGAAGTACTTCGTCTACTCCGCAAGGCCAACCCCAGGAATGCCTCAGGCCCGGATGGGGTGTCATTGAACTGCTTGAGGACGTGCGCAGACCAGCTGGCTCCCATCTTAACCTCCATATTCAACAGGTCCCTGACTGTAGGTCAAGTCCCCTCATGCTTTAAGAGGTCCACTATTATCCCAGTCCCCAAGAAGCCGGGAAACACGGGCCACAATAATTTTAGACCAGTAGCCCTAACCTCAACCATCATGAAGGTCTTTGAGCGCCTGATCCTGGCCCTCCTGAGGCAATCCACAGATACCGCCCTCGATCCTTAGCAATTTGCGTACAGGGCAAACCGGCCAGTCGAGGACGCCATTAACGTAAGCCTGGCACACATCACGGAACACCTAGAAAAGCCTGGTTCTTACGCTAGGATACTGTTCTTGGACTTTAGCTCCGCTTTCAATACTATTTGTCCAGACATCCTGCTGGACAATCTTGTGCAACTAGGAGTTGACATCTCCCTCTGCAGGTGGGTCAGGGACTTCCTCTCAAACAGAACGCAGAGGGTGAAGCTCGGCAATTGCTTCTCCAGCGAGAGAACCACCAACATGGGAGCTCTGCAAGGGTGTGTACTGTCCCCACTCCTGTTTTCCCTGTACACCAACAACTGCACCTCATCCTCTGACTCCGTCAAGGTCATCAAATTTGCGGACGACACAACAATCATTGGCCTCATCAGCAGCAATGGAGAGCTTGCCTACCGCAGCGAAATTGAGAGGATCTGCGACTGGTGCAGGGGAAATAACCTCATCCTTAACACGGCAAAGACTGTAGAACTGATCGTAGACTTCAGGAGACACTCCCCCACCCTCCACCCAGTCCTAATTGGGGAGAACGCAGTCTCCAGGGCGCCGAGTGCTCGGTTCCTGGGCACAACTCTTACTAGCGATCTCAGATGGGGGGTGAACACTATCAAAATTCAAAAGAAGGCACAGCAGAGGTTATTCTTTTTGCGACACCTGAACAAATTTGGCATCCCAAAGAAGCTGCTCATCAGCTTCTACACTGCCACCGTAGAATCCATCCTCTGCTCCTCCATCATCGTCTGGTATGCAGGGGCAACAGCTAGTGACAAATACAAACTCCAGAGAATAATTCATGCTGCAGAAAAGACCATAGGTTCACCCTTGCCACCTCTTGATCTCCTCCACACCGCCAGACTGGAAAAGAGGGCCAAAGGGATCTCTCTTGACCCCTCCCACCCAGGCAATCGCTTTTTTGAGCTCCTCCCATTGGGTCGCCGGTTCAGAGCAATTGCCTCCAAGTCCACCAGACACAAGTGCACCTTCTTTCCCCAGGCAGTCCTCCTTCTAAACTCTAACTCCTGCCAGGCCGGAAAACTCTAGTCCTTGGGAAACAAACCCGTAACCGGCACCCGGTCTGTACCTGCTGCTCACCCTGAACCTTGACTGTATCATGTAACTGTGGGCCACCCTGATCTTTGACTCATGGATTATATCTGTTGCCCACCCTGAACCATGATCTGTATCAGGCATCACAGACTGCATCTGTTGCCCACTCTGAACCATGAACTCATACGCAGACCTCTCCCTACACCCTAAACTGACTCTCGGATCTGTATACTGTATGTCCTGCATTGTATATTGTGCAGTATTGTATCTATTGTCTGTACCATGTATACTCATTTATTTTCATGTCTGCCAGGCCTTGCCTGGTCCTGTCTCTGCCAATGCCATGTGCACCACACACAATTCCGGGTACGCTATCTGGCGTACTTGGCGAAATAAAGATGATTCTGATTCTGATTCTGGCTGCTCTATCTGTCTGTCTGTCTGGAACGAACGCTTGCTGACGTCTCGGTGAGGTAACCGCTTAGCAAGCGTTCGCGTTCTCTTTTGTTTTCATGTTTCTTTGGTAAGTCAGGGTTGGTACGCTTTGTCGCTATTGCGCTTCTCGTGTGGCGACCGTGCCGTGCATGCACTTTGTCGCTATTGCGCCTAACGTGTGGTGACCGCGTGTAGTTAGTCCTGTCTGCTCCTGTGTGTTGGATTCAGTTTGTTATCAGTTCTGTCTTTATTCTTCCTTTGCTCTGTCTTACTCAGTCTGGTGTCGCTATTAGCAATCGCCATTCTGTGATTGCGTTCCCACTTGGTCTGCGTTGTTGTGTGTTCACCGTCGCCGGGTGGCGACTAGATTGGTGGACACACATACATTCTGTCTCTGTGCTCACTCTCTCTCTCTAAGGGCTATCTTGCCCTGCATTGCTTCACCTCGTACAATTCCCATTTGGCATCTGTGGCAGTGCAGAGGGGTTATTCCTCTGCACTCCACAGCTCCATCTGCCGGTGGGAATTTCCCTCTGCAGGTGCATAGCACCATAGCTGGGTTCTGTTATTTTATATGCTTGTGGAGGATTTCCGCAGTGTCAGCGTGCATCTTGTGCGCTGACCACGGAAATAATTCCCCAGTGTGGAGGGAATTTCCGATTTGTACAATTTCTCTCAGGTTTCATTACCCCAAGCAAAAGCATATGTGGTTCCATGATAGGCAAAATTATACACTATATTAAAGCAGTAAGAAAATCTATGCATGTTCCTGATCCCAACCCGTATGAGTGTTTCCTTGATAGAGGGTTGTTTGAGCCTCCATTCGCTCCGTGGGAGATTGGGGCTTTGATTGAGGAGTTTGAGTTTGATTGGAAGGCGTTTTGCGATTTTTACATCGCAGAAAGCGAAAAGATTCTTAATGCTTGTATCAATTCTGTGCACACTTTGATTGAATCTGATGAGTGTGACGAGTGTGTTGTGGATCTGGTGATTTGTGTGTGGCAGACAATTTTGGATGAATTGCACACACACCAACCAATTGACTCCAATAAAGAGACACCGTTATCGGATAATTGTTCCTGCCTTTCTGGGGTAAAGCAAGTGAGTTTAGATACTGTGCGATCTGAAATGAATGGGTGTACCACTGTTGTTGACACCTGTGTGAATTCTGAAAGATTTTCTTCTGCTTGTGTGGAGTTTGAATCTGTGCGATCTAATGCCTGTTTCTCAGGTGTTCCTGGGAGCCTGCACTGTACCATGAATGAAACTATGATGTCCACTCGCACTGACATTTATGAGTCCCTTTCTTGCTCTGAGGAAAATACTGACTTTCCACCATGTACTCTGGATGAGTCAATATTACCTTGCAATAAATCCCCTGCAGGGAGCCCAGAGGCTCGTCTAGGTATTGCAGCTAATTTCATCTGTGTCTCTGCCATTTCAGAATTGCAGTCTGGTTTGACTGCTATGAAGGATTCTGTCTGCAGTGAAACTAGACTCAGGGAGTCAGTGTTGGTTTCACTAGATATTCCTGTGCATCCTGTTCATGAAGATGAAATGCAGTCCCAGCGTATGGTAAAACCATCCCTGGGACATCTGCCCTGCCCACATGGATAGTTCAGAATCCTTGATTGCTTTATCAGAAAACTTGGGAAATGATGCTTCTGAAGTTTTGTTTGATGTTCTGGAGGTCTCCGAGTTCCTCCCAAAGGGTGCAGAACTTTTAGGAGGTGCCTCCTGCCCCTGCAGGGCCGTCTGAGGTATTGCCCACTTCAGTAGGCATTGCTGTTATACTGACTACTTTTGCAGCTCTTGTGGAGCTTCAGTCATGCGTAGTCAATGATGAGTTTTTGGTAGATACAATTACAGTCACAGAGACTTCTGAGTCTGAGTCCAAGTCTTCTTTTGAAAGACCAGTACTTGTGACCACTACTCGTGATGATCTTCTGCCCGGTCCTGGTTTTGGTCTTGTTGTGACGGACTCTGACGTTTGCAGTTCCTCGACGTGTCCTGAGGTTTCTCTTGTGCTAGTGTACCCCGTGAGCCAGAATGCCCAAGTGTGTCTCGGTTACCAGCATGCTCAGATGCTTCCTTGGTGGAAACATGTTCTGATATTGCCTGCCTGCCTGCATGTCCAGAAGTGGTCCCTGAAAGCCCTGATCTTGATGCTTGACCTGGTAATCCTGAATCCGGAATTGTCATGGGTTCCATAGGGGTTCTTGATAGTTCTCCATGTGAGCCTAATGAGCATTCTGGCCTTTTGGGATCTCTACGGAGCTTAAAAGTGTTCTGGGAGATTCTGGGAGACATTTTTTTGGTACTCTGGATGGGATCAACAGTGGCTTCTGTGTTGATAGGGACACTTCGTATAGGTATTGTGGGAGGTTTGGTATTTTTGGACGGCCCCTGGAAGGTGGTGGGTATTACCTCGGAGAGTTTCGATGGGCTCTTCTCTGGCACTCGCAGTTCTGATGGGTGTTACGCTGAGGCTTGTAGTACTGATGGGCATGTTTCGGTGGCTTCTGCTTCTGATGAGTTCTGTGTCAGGAGGATTGACTCTGGAATTGGGCCTTGTCGGGCTGACCCGAACTTTATGAGTGTTCAGTCAGTCTGTGTTGTTGAAAATATCAGTTTTGAGGGACGTCTGGAAGCCGTCCCTAGAAGGGGGGGTACTGTGATGATTTGCTCTGCTGTCTGCACAGGCAGACAGCTTTTTGACCATTTGTTAGGTCTGAGTGCTGCATGTCCCTGGAAAAGAGACCTTTCTCCACTCTGCAAGCTGCAGAGTTGCTGTTCTGGTGAGGAATTTGCATCCACTTGTCATGCAAATTGCTTAGCTGCTTCCTCTGATGGCTTGCAGTATAAATACCATTTCCTCCCAGAATTCCTTGCTGGTCATGATGGTTTGTTCCTGCTAACTTACCTGGAGTCTCAGCCCTTTTCTTACTGTTTGCTAATATTGCTATCTTAGAGTAATTCCTTGGGAGTGCCCTAGCATTTCTGTTAGCATAGCCAGGTTGTTTGTTACCTGTATTTCTTTGTACTGTCCATCTGTTGTGATTGTCTTGTCGCCAGCGGCGGTCGACAGGAGATCGTTCTGTCTGTTGGGATCGCATTTGCCCTAGCGGTAGAGGGGGTGGTTCCTTCTGTACTCTGTCTGGGACTGGGAGTGTAGCCAGAGCAGCGGTTGCTACTGGTTGCTCCATCTGTCTGTCTGTTTGGATCGCATTCGCCCTAGCGGTAGAGGCAGTGGTTCCTTCTGTATTCTGCCTTAGGAGTGTAGCCAGAGCAGCTGTTGCTACTGGCTACTCCATCTGTCTGTCTGTCTGGAACGAACGCTTGCTGTCATCTCGGTGAGGTAACCGTTTAGCAAGCATTCGCATTCTCTTTTGTTTTCATGTTTCTTTGGTTAGTCAGGGTTGGTACGCTTTGTTGCTATTGCGCTTCTCGTGTGGCGACCGTGCCATGCATGTGCTTTGTCGCTATTGCGCCTAACGTGTGGTGACCGCGTGTAGTTAGTCCTGTCTGCTCCTGTGTGTTGGATTCAGTTTGTTATCAGTTCTGTCATTATTCTTCCTTTGCTCTGTCTTACTCAGTCTGGTGTCGCTATTAGCAATCGCCATTCTGCGATTGCGTTCCCACTTGGTCTGCGTTGTTGTGTGTTCACCGTCGCCGTATGGCGACTAGATTGGTGGACACACATACATTCTGTCTCTGTGCTCACTCTCTCTCTCTAAGGGCTATCTTGCCCTGCATTGCTTCACCTCGTACAATTCCCATCTTGCATCTGTGGCAGTGCAGAGGGGTTATTCCTCTGCACTCCACAGCTCCATCTGCCGGTGGGAATTTCCTTCTGCAGGTGCATAGCACCATAGCTGGGTTCTGTTATTTTATATGCTTGTGGAGGATTTCCACAGTGTGAGCGCGCATCTTGTGCGCTGACCACGGAAATAATTCCCCAATCGTTACACTCTCTCAACTGATGATCGTAATGTGATAATTCCCATAAAATTTAGCAATTATGGTTACACATACTTATGATATCGAAATGAAAGCAATTTTGTGTACACCATTCATAATTTTACTTAAATATGCAAAATGTAATTTACATTGAAGTCAATACCACTGACTTTAGCAGTTATTAGCAAAAACTCCATGCATACTATCACCACCATTTCCTGGTATGCAGGGTTGCTCGCCAGAGATCGCGAATTCGAATTTACCCATGATCGCAGGCAGATTTTCATGATTGCCGAATTTGAATTCGAAGAGCGATACTGCTCCCGAATTCTAAGTCGAATGTACCCGAATAGTCACTCTTGAATTCGGCCGTGATCACAGGTGTTAACGCATGATCACGATTCACGAATTCTGCTTCGGTATGCAGGGAGTGACGTCACTGGGCCAATCAGAAGGCCCCCAGCCGAGGCCCTAGCAACCAATCAGAGGAGGGGAGTCTGGCCCTCCTCTCTTCGATATAAGGCGGCGGCCTTTTTAGGGAGCCCGTCTTTGCTTGTGACTCTGTGGTACGGAGAGCATCTCCAGTGCTGCTGCGTGTCTTAGCAAGTGCTTTTCAACTGTTAAACCCAGCGTTTTGCCTCCTACACACATTCTGCACACATTGATTATATGGTTTATAGTTAGTGATTTGATTGTTATAGCTCAGTCAGCTAGTGTAATGTACTGTATACTGTGCTAGGCTAGTGTTAGGTCTGTGTGCAGGCTAGGGCCTGCTAGCCTAGGTAGCCTCAGCCTACTAGCTTAGGTAGGTTAGGGATTATAGTTAGTTGTGTACTAGTACTAGTTTACTTAATTTGTACTTTTAGTCTGTGAGTTTATTAGCTTCAGTACTGTGTTAGTTACTTTACAGGCCAGCATCTGTTGTGATCTGTGACTGTCATCTGCCCGACCCTATTGATTGCATCCGTGTGACACACTTTTATTGTCACATGAGTTAGGTATTGACTACTGTATACACTACTGCTAGGGATTATAGTTAGTAGTTGTTACCTACGTACTAGTGTACTTAATTTGTACTGCTATAGTCTGTGAGTTTATTTAGTGCCGCAGGCTTCACTATCACTACTACTGTGTAATAGTTACTTCACAGGCCACTGCACAGACTTCAGCAGCAGCAGCAGCAGCAGCATCCCACCCTCCTGCTCATCCAGCATCAGCAGTAGGAGCACAGAAAGTCACTGCCCCCCCCCCCCCCCCCCGGGCAGCCAGTCCTCAGTGGCCTTATCTGCTCCCTCCACAGTCGCCTCCTCATCCTCCCGTGCAGGCAAACGCTGCCAGACCCTGCTCAGCGAGTTCTTTCCCGGTGTGACCAAGGTTCTGCCTCCCACCAACAGGCACATCCGGGTGCTGATCGGGTTGCTTGCCCGGGCCATGTGCTCCCAGATCCTGCCATACTCCTTTGTGCAGGAGGGAAGTGACATGAGAACGCTCCTGCAGTATGGGATCCCAGAGTGGCAAATTCCCAGCCGCCACTATTTCTCCCACACGGCGATCCCAGCACTGCACCGCTTTGCTATGGCGAACGTGGGCCGCTCGCTTGATCACACCGTGAGTAAGCAGATCCACGTCACCACGGATTCACAGAGCAGCCGTTTTGGTACAGACCTCTACCTGTCCTTCACAGCCCACTGGGTCAGCCTGGTGGAATGTGCCAGCGAGGAAGAAGCAGGTCCATCCTCGGGTGCATCAGCAGCAGCCGCACCAACAGTAGTCCACTATGTGGTGCCACCACGCGGGGTCAGGGGAGAAGCAGCAGCTCCCACCGCCAAGCGACCCCACCTCAACAGCAGCGTGAAGGCCCGCCATTGCCATGCGCTGCTGGAGATGAGAAGCCTGAGGAAGAACCTGAGGGAGCAGGAGAAGACATGGCTGACCCCCAGAGGCCTCAGAGTCGGATTGGTGGTGTCCGACAATGCGGCCAACCTGCTGGCTACCATCATCAGGGGACACTTGACCACGTCCCCTGCTTGGCCCACGTCCTGAACCTGGTGGTGCAGAAGTTAATGCGCACCTACCAGGGGATGGACAATCTGTTGGAAGCGGCTCGGAAAATTGTGCGCAGTTTCCGCCGCTCAGCTGCTGCCACAGCAAACCTGGCCGACATGCAGCAGCTTGAGGGCCTGCAACGACACCGCCTTGTCATCGATGTGCCAACTTGCTGGAATTCCACCCTGGCGATGTTGATGCGGCTGGTTGAGCAGAGGAGAGCTGTCAACCGCCACATCATTGAGGCCACTCTCGCCGGCACCACCAAACTCTAGCTCCTCTCCAACGCACAGTGGGGGCAGATGCAGCAGGTCTGCTTGGTGTTGGCTCCCTTCCTGCAGGGAACCAACCTGGTCAGCGAGGAATGGGCATCCCTCTGCCAGTGGGTGCCATTTGTTTGTCTGCTGGACAGGGCACTTTGTGATCTGCTGGATGTGGGAGAGGAGGCCCTGATCCAGCGGGAACAGCAGCCCCCTGCGCAGTCCACATCTGCGCAGGATTTTGAGTTGTTGGAGGAGGAGTTGGAGGTCCTAAACGTTGCTGTTGAGGGGGAACAGTGGAACACTGCTGCAGTGGTGTGAGGGTGGAGAGAGGAGGAAGAGGCTCAGTGGCCAGAGGAGGAGAAGGACAGCGTTGTGGCCGCTGACCCTGATGTCTCTGCTGGACGGACCACCCTGTTCCCCATGGCATCGCGCATGCTGCGGTGCCTGCGCACAGACCCCAGGGTGAAGCAGATGCGTGCTCGGGAGGACGCCTGCATCAGCATGAGCCTGGACCCATGACTGAAGGGGAAGGTGGCTCAGTTCCTGCCTGCTGGAGACCATGAGCAGCGAACAAGGGAGTTGCAGGAGATCCTTGTTCGGCGATTGGAGGAAGCCTTCACCCAGCCTTCCACCCCCTCTGTCCCTGTACAGCCAGCACAGCAGCCTGTGCCTGCAGCCAGCAGCAGCAGCAACATCAGGCACCCAGGAAACCTGCTGTCCTTGACAAAGGCACTCTACATGACGGTAGAGCAGCCGAGATATGAGGTGCATGCAGCAGGATCCTCCTCTCAAAGTCACAGCCAGCGCCTGACCCGGATGGGGGACGACTACATGGGGTCCTTCAGTGGGCTTGACACTGGTGAGGAGTCTGTGGACCCCTTGAAGTACTGAGCTTGCCGATCTGGAGTGAGCTGGTGCAGTACGCCCTGGAAGTCCTGTCTTGCCTCCTTCCAGCGTGCTGTCCGAGAGGTAATTCAGTGCGTCCGGAGGCGTGGTCCCGGAGAAGCTCTCTCGTCTGTCCACAGAGTCCATGGACAGACTCAAATTTTTGAAGATCAACCAGGCCTGGATTGAAGGCACGTTCCAGGCACCTGTTGTCAGCAAGAAGAGGACATGAGGTGCCTGGGAATTATTTTTTCGCAACATCTACCTACAGTCCCCTGCTAATTTGGCCTGGTTTTTTTGTAGGTGCTGTTGTACCACCGCTAGGGACCATGGCCCGTTACATTGCCTGCTGCCACACGGCACTCCTCCACCTGCTGCTGCTGTATTTAACCTCCTGCTGTGTTCCCACCATAAGATATTTAGCAACAAGAGAAAAGCAACCCCTTTATATAAGAAATGAAAATGAGCACTAATTGGACCAAGATATCAAAGAAGTATAATATATCTGTATTAAAGCCAAAAGTTAAAATTAAAAACATCTAAAACAAAGCAAGCCGTGTCCAAGCCTATATAAGGCCCCCAATAATAACAATAATACAAGTGGCCTCGCAAACAGTAAAGTGTACAGCAAAAATATTAAAATACACTAATATTCAGATAGTGCACCCCTCTCAAAGCATAGTGTGAAATGAGGATCAGTTCAGTATTAATATATGGTCAATTAATAAATAAATTAAACTAAAGAGACACTGAAGCGAAAAAAAAAATTATGATATTATGATTTGTATGTGTAGTACAGCTAAGAAATAAAACATTAAGATCAGATACATCAGTCTAATTGTTTCCAGTACAGGAAGAGTTGAGAAACTCCAGTTGTTATCTCTATGCAAACAAGCCATTAAGCTCTCCGACTAAGTTAATCGTGGAGAGGGCTGTTATCTGACTTTTATTATCTCAACTGTAAGTGAACTGTTTACTTTTCCTCTGCTAGAGGAGAGATCACTACTTCACAGACTGCTCTGAAAGACTCATTTTGAATGCTGAGTGTTGTGTAATCTGCACATATTAGAGAATGATGCAATGTTAGAAAAAACACTATATACCTGAAAATAAAAGTATGAGAATATTTATTTTGCTGCTAATCTTCTAGTAATTATTCATAGTACACAACCAATTCACTATATCATATTTTTTTTTTCGCTTCAGTGTCTCTTTAAATACTGAATCACACAATGTGTAGGGAGGAGCACACCTATATATGCATGAATATATAAAGACACAACGCTGTACCAACAATAATACCTGACTGATGCTACATAAAAATAAAGTGCTAACAATTTAGAGATCCATCAATCAAAAACCAATACATGACATGAGTCAAAAAGTGCATAATAGTGCATATTAAATAGGAGCAATCGCTCAACAACAAATAAAGTGCATAGTGCTGTAAGTAGACAGTATAGACAAATGTGTGTGAAACCAATTGGAAAATTATGTGGAGAAGGGATTAAATCCAGTGAAAGATTAGCAGTGTAATGAAGGAGACTGATTGATGCAAGGTGTATTAGCACGAATAGGAAATGAAAGATGAAAAAGATTGGTTATAAAAAGGTGTGGTAGCACGAGTAAGGAATGTCGAGGTTCACCTAGATAATAAGATAAATGAGGCCTGGGGACGGCTGCATGGGTGCTCCTGCGCCCGTCCGACTTGATCCGCCGAAGCTGCTGAAGGGACAAGTGTGTGAACTTTTTGGCGAGGTTTAAATACGTCCATGGACGCGGCCGCGTCACTGGCCTGACCCCGCGCACCGTCTTTACGCCAGCGCGCCGGGTCAGCCATGCGTACTAATTTACGTGTATCATGCGTAATAACGTATGTGTATAATGCGTAGCTTTAGACGCGTCGCCATCTTGTGGACAAAAATGAGAATACTTGATAAAAAGATATATAGAATGAAATAAGGAATAAAAAGTGAAAGAAGGAACTCCATCTAGTGGTCAACACATAATATACACTTTGAAATCCTAGGATCACAACAGGATAATATCTTCTTATATCCAAGAATACAAGAATGCATTATTTTTATCAAAGAATATATCTATAGGAAGAGTATCATAAGCATCAAGAACTATAGTTTTCTTTCAAAGATGAATATTCGACAAGGAACGTTGTTAGTCAATGAAGATTTTCAAACTTCTCTGGGGACAGACAGGACCAGCCAATGCCAAAGACCTCCTAATAGTAAACATACAAAAAATAAATATTTAATATAAATATATCCATATAAGGAGATTCAGCTGCCACCAAAAACTAACACAGCCCAACTCAATCTAAATGTGAGGAACTCATAGATCTCCATCTACTCACATAATGGAGAATATTGTTAATGTAGTATAAAAAATCTTAACTGAGAAACATAAAGAAGTGTACGCAGACAGTCCAGCTTTCTTACCTCAAAGCCGTAGAAATTTGAACAAGAAAAAGTAGCATTCCAGCTCCTTACCTTGAGCCATCAACAAAATCATTAGTCAGTATTTTGAGTAGGGAAAGCAAAAGAAAGATCCCATAATACACCAATATGGTGATAAATATTGAGAAAACTATTGTGGCAAATAGCACCCCAAGTTGAAATCCTCATTTAGCTCATAAGGGGCTTTCGTACCTAATCTATGAATCCAGCGCAATTCCCACTGTAACAATTTGATCGTATGATTTCCACCTCTGTTGTTTGGGTGTAGCCGTTGTAATCCACACACTTTCCAATTTTCTATTTTGCTTTGCGTACATGTCAAAGTATGGGCTGCCACAGTGGTTAGAGTCCTATTGTAATGATCTGCTCTGCTGTCTGCACAGGCAGACAGCTTTTTGACCATTTTGTAGGTCTGAGTGTTGCAGGTCTCTGGAAAGGAGACCTGTCTTCACTCTGCAACTTGCTGAGCTGCTGTTCTGGTGAGGAATTTGCATCCACTTGTCATGCAAATTGCTTAGCTGCTTCCTCTGATGGCTTGCAGTATAAAGACCATTTCTTCCCAGAATTCCTTGCTGGTCATGATGGTTTGTTCCTGCTAACTTACCTGGAGTCTCAGCCTTTGCTAACTGTTTGCTAAGATTATCTTAGAGTAATTCCTTGGGAGTGCACTAGGCATTCCTTCTAGCGTAGTCAGGTTGTATTATCTGTACTGCCTTGTATTGTTGTTTGTTGTTTGTTTGTTTGTTTGTTGTTGTTGTTGTTTGTTTGTATTGTCTATCTGTTGCGATTGTCTTGTCGCCAGCGGCGGTCGACAGGAAATCGTTCTGTCTGTGGGGATCGCATTCGCCGTAGCGGTAGTGGCGGTGGTTCCTTCTGTACTCTGTCTTAGGGGTACAAGCCAGAGCAGCGGTTGCTACTGGTTTTCTCCATCTGTCTGTCTGTCTGAATCGCATCCGCCCTAGCGGTAGTGGCGGTGGTTCCTTCTGTACTCTGTCTGGGATTGTAGGCCAGAGCTGCGGTTGCTACTGGCTACTCCTTCTGTCTGTCTTGTCTGGAACAAACGCTTGCTGTAGGCTCGGTTAAGTAACCGTTTAGCAAGCGTTCGCATTCTCTATTCGTTTTCATGTTACATTGGTTAGTTAGGGTTGGCGTGCTTTGTCTCTGTTGCGCTTTTCGTGCGGAGACCGTGCCATTAGCTTGCTTTGTCGCTGTTGCGCTTTTCACGCGGTGACCGCCCTTAGCGAGTGCGTTTGTTATTTTCCATGGCGTTCTGATCATTGTTATTTGTTGTGTCTTTCTTGCTACACTTGTGCTCTGTCTTTATTCGGTCTTGTTTCACTATTGGCAATCGCCACTCTTGCGATTGCGTTCCCACTTGGTTTCTGCTGTTGTGTGTTCACCGTTGCCAGGTGGTGACTAGATTGGTGGACACACATACATTATGTCACTGTGCTCACTCTCTCTCTCTGAGGGCTATCTTGCCCTGCATTGTTGCAATTCGTACAATTCTCATTTGGCATCTGTGGCAGTGCAGATGGGTTGTTCCTCTGCACTCCACAGCTCCATCTGCCGGTGGGAATTTCCCTCTACAAGTGCATTGTACCAAAGCTGGGTTTTGCCGTTGTATACGCTTGTGGAGGCCTTCCGCAATGTCAGCGCACATCTTGAGCGCTGAACACGGAGATAATTCCACAATCGTTACACTTATTTTCCAAGTAATCCCTTTGGACAAGTTTTATAGTGGAACGGTGTTTCTGAATTCTCTGTTTGAGGGCATTTTTTGTCTGCCCTACATATCTCTTTGTACAACCACACTCAAGGAGATATATCACCCAAGGTGTTTGACAATTAATGAAATCCAAAAGTGCAATAGCCTGGTTGTCCTTATAATCCAAAATATATTTAGTTGATGGCATCAATGAGCAGACATCCCCACACGGAAAACTGCCCTTAATACTCAGTGATCTTTGTGGTGCTTGATAATGACCATGACAGAGTTTATCTCTCAGGGTGGGGGCCCTCCTTGCAGTCACAGAGGGCTTAGTAGTAATAAACTTGCTAATTGTTGGTTCACTCAAGAGAATATTCCAGTGTTTTTCAAGAACTTGATGAATTTCGTTCCATCTCTCATTATACGTGGTAATTAACCGAATTTTCATGGATTTGATATCTTTACTAGAAGAACAAACCACCCATACAGTGGTGAGTAGCAGTACACGATTTAGACCAGCTTCCAAATTTTTGCCTTCATTCAGTTCCTGCCCCCAAATACAAGTCTTTTTTATGTCGTTTCAGCAAATCTACAGAAAATTAATTGTAGCAAAACAATAAGGAATGATAATTTGACTAAAAATGAGAGAAAAGTATTGACAGAACTCAGTAAAAGATCAGACATCTTAATAAAAGAAGCTGACAAGGGGGAGAATGTTGTCATCTGGCCACAAGATCTTTATGAAAAAGAAGGTTATAAGCAACTTAATGACACCAAATTTTATAAAAAACTTATAGGAAATCCCAGGAAGAATTATCAGAGAGAGTTAAAAACCTTGTTAGATCTAGCATTAGAAGAAAAGATTATAACTAAAAAAGAGTATAAATACTTATGGGTAAAAGATCCGGTAACACCAACATTCTACATGCTACCCAAAATTCATAAGAATCGATCACACCCACCGGGAAGACCAATTATTTCTGGAATGGGAAGTCTTAATGAAAAATGTTGTGCATACATTGACTTCTTCTTACAACCACACGTTGTTGCACTTGATTCATATATATTCGAGATCCCACAGACGTTTTAACCAAATTGATGGATGTTCAGGTAAATTCACAGGACCTTTTGTTTACCTGTGACGTAGAGAGCCTATACTCTAATATCTTTCGTCACCAAGGTCTTAGAGCAGTCAAATACTTTTTGGATACTGAGACAATAGACAACAAGAGAAGAAATTTGTGGTTACTTGACTTGCTCGATTTTGTGTTGACACACAATTGTTTTCTTTTCAATGGCACCTATTATCTCCAGGTAAGGGGTGTGGCCATGGGGGCCAAATGTTCCCCCTCAGTGGCCAACCTGTTCCTGGGGTGGTGGGAGAGGGAGTTTGTGTGGGCGTCGTCGCTGGAACGATTCCACCCCGCCATTGCGGGGTGGCATCGTTTTATCGACGACGTCCTCATAATATGGCAGGACAACTTGGAACTATTAAATGAATTCCTGATGACTCTCAATAATAATGACTTAAATATCTTTCTCACCTCTAACATCTCTCAGGATGAAGTCAATTTTCTGGACATTATGATTATTAAACAACTGGATGGCCAGCTAAGTACAACTCTTTACCGGAAGGAAACAGCTGTAAATAGTCTTTTGCACTACTCTTCGTATCATACACCTACAACAGGGGTCTCAAACTCGCGGCCCGCGGGCCATTTGCAGCCCTTGATACAATATTGTGTGGCCCGCGGCGGCAAAAGCTTACTTATAGTTCGCTTCAGTGCTCCCAAGTAATCCGCCGCATCCCCGCCGCTAAACGATGGCTGCAGAGCCCCCAAATCGCCCGGGGGCAATCCGCCGGCATTTCCTGGAAGGGGCAGAGCTTTCAGCTTCAGCTCTGCCCCTCCTGACGTCATTTGCAGCACGGATCGCCGCCTCTCCCCGCCCCTCTCTGTGAAGGAAGAGTCCCACTTTTTCTGCGCAATTCTTAAATTTACTGGTAGCGCGCCCAGGCTATGCATATGCATAGGTAGGTTTTAGTTAGTGTTAGGTCCCCTCCCATGGAGGAAAGACTTCTTCGACAGTGGGAGGGACGAGTACCTAACAAATTGCATTGCAAGCTGTTAGTGGAAACTAACATCCTCCAAGTGGTAGACAGGTTGTATGTGTGCTCATTGTGTATTTGTATCCCATGAGTGGGGTCTGCACTTTTTTGCAGGTAAGCATTCATCTGTTTTTAAGTAGCGCTGTTCATTTCTTTGCTATGTGAAGGAAGAGTGAGAGGGGCGATTTGGGGGCTCTGCAGCCCTTGTTTTGCGGCGGGAACACGGCGGATTACTTGTAATGGGAGCACTGAAGCGAACTATAAGGTAAAATAGGCAAAATAGTTCGCTTCAGTGTGAATTTGATTTTGAAATAAAAATCAATGCAAGGGACGGGAGGGGGGGGGGGGGGGGCTATGGGAGCGGGAGCTGCTGATTGTGAAATCCCTTATGCGGCCTGGCCTCATCCTGACTTTGCCTCCTGCGGCCCCCAGGTAAATTGAGTTTGAGACCCCTGACCTACAACGAGACGAAGTATACCGATTGGACAATTCTTGAGAATCAAACGGAATTGTACCACCAGTGAAGAATTTGAGAGAGAAGCTAGTAAATTGGCAGAGAGATTC
Organism: Hyperolius riggenbachi; assembly: GCF_040937935.1. Lineage (NCBI taxonomy): Eukaryota > Metazoa > Chordata > Amphibia > Anura > Hyperoliidae > Hyperolius > Hyperolius riggenbachi. The sequence goes on along the minus strand of NC_090651.1, from coordinate 186,609,812 downwards.
AGAGACCGTGGCTACCCTAATAAGCATATACGGAGGGCTTGGAGAAGAGCTAGATTCTCTTCAAGAGAACAATTGTTACAATCACAATATAAAGACAAAAGTGTAAAGAGAAACAACACAGTTCTGTTAATTACCACGTATAATGAGAGATGGAACGAAATTCATCAAGTTCTTGGAAAACATTGGAATATTCTCTTGAGTGAACCAACAATTAGCAAGTTTATTACTACTAAGCCCTCTATGAACGCAAGGAGGGCCCCCACCCTGAGAGATAAACTCTGTCATAGTCATTATCAAGCACCACAAAGATCACTGAGTATTAAGGGCAGTTTTCCGTGTGGGGGATGTTCTGTCTGCTCATTGATGCCATCAACTAAATATATTTTGGATTATAAGGACAACCAGGCTAGTGCACTTTTGGATTTCATTAATTGTCAAACACCTTGGGTGATATATCTCCTTGAGTGTGGTTGTACAAAGAGATATATAGGGCAGACAAAAAATCCCCTCAAACAGAGAATTCAGAAACACTGTTCCACTATAAAACTTGCCCAAAGGGATTACTTGGAAAATAAGACTCTAACCACTGTGGCAGCCTATACTTTGACATGTACGCAAAGCAAAATAGAAAATTGGAAAGCGTATGGATTACAATGGCTACACCCAAACAACAGAGGTGGAAATCATACGATCAAATTGTTACAGTGGGAATTGCGCTGGATTCATAGACTAGGTACAAAGGCCCCTTGTGGGCTAAATGAGGATTTCAACTTGGGGTGCTATTTGCCACAATAGTTTTCTCAATATTTATCACCATATTGGTGTATTATGGGATCTTTCTTTTGCTTTCCCTATTCAAAATACTGACTAATGATTTTGTTGATGGCTCAAGGTAAGGAGCTGGAACAACAACAATTGTTCAAATTTCTACGGCTTTGAGGTAAGAAAGCTGGACTGTCTGCGTACCATGGTGGCGTAGTGGTTAGCTCTCTCGCCTTGCAGCGCTGGGTCCCTGGTTCGAATCCCAGCCAGGGCACTATCTGCAAAGAGTTTGTATGTTCTCTCCGTGTCTGCGTGGGTTTCCTCCGGGCACTCCGGTTTCCTCCCACATTCCAAAAACATACAGATAAGTTAATTGGCTCCCCCTAAAAATTGGCCCTAGACTACAGTACTTACACTACATAATATAGACATATGGCAATGGTAGGGATTAGATTGTGAGCTCCTTTGAGGGACAGTTAGTGACAAGACTATATATATATATATACACTGTACAGCGCTGCGTAATATGTTGGCGCTATATAAATACTATATAATAATAATAATAATAATACTTTATGTTTCTCAGTTAAGATTTTTTATACTACATTAACAATACTCTCCATTATGTGAGTAGATGGAGATCTATGAGTTCCTCACATTTAGGTTGAGCTGGGCTGTGTGAGTTTTGGTGGCAGCTGAATCTCCTTATATGGATATCAGAGGCGTAGCTAGGGCTTTCAGCGCCCGGGGACAAAGACAGTTTATGCGCCCCCCCCCACCATGGTAGCAAGAAAGGGGCGTGGCCCCACATCAGCATGTGAGCATGGTAATCAGTGCTGCTATAAAAAATACATAATACTAATATGGTAGGCCATTAGACTATGACTATGATAGGATTAGATTGTGAGTTCCTCTGAGGACAGTCAGTGACATGACTATGTATTCTGTAAAGTGCTGCAGAAGATGTCAGTGCTATAAATACATTGTAATAATAAATATGGTAGGATATTAGACTATAACAGGATTAGACTGTGAGCTCCTCTGAGGGCAATGTACTCTGTTAAGTGCTGCTGCAGAAGCTGTCAGTGCTATATACAGTGTCGAATTTACAGCTCAGGAGTCTATAGATAAAAAAGTTTTGGCACCCTAAGCCCCGCCTTCCCCAGCATAGACCACTTCCACAAATCATGCCCCACTTTTCTTATGAAAAAAGAAACATACAAGGTTATATAGACACAATACCAGCAATATGCAGACATTACCAACGCCATACAGAATTAACCTAATATTACCAACAAGCAGATAATTCAAATCACAAGATTTATTTATAAAACAAAAATTGTGAATAGTAATCAGGAAGGTTAAATCATGGTTAGGCAACGATTTGGTGTTCGATTTGTCTGGCATTCTACAAGGATGTTTATTAATAGCTCCAATACCCGTGAAACCACAAGCCTCAGCGTGGCATGTCTGAGATCTAGGGATGCGTGTTCTGCATCAAACGCTGTTCCGAACAACTTGGAACAGAACACGATTTTGAAGCATAGTGGACCCCGGCATGGGAGGTTAACTCACCCCTTGACACTGCCTTCAGTGGTGCGTTCCAGCTTACCAGCTACTTCCTCCTTAGTATTGTATTCCACCTTAGCAATATTGTGAGCTGGAACACACCATGGAGGACAGCACATAGAGGCAGTCTCAAAGTGTCAACTTCAAGGGTTACTTAAAAGCCCCCCCATGCCGCAGCCCGCCTGTGCGCCAAATTCATTCTGTTCCAGGTTATTGGGAATAGTGTTTGGAATGCAGAACGCTCATCCCAAGTGTAAGATCAAACTGAAAAGCTGCATCATTTTACTGTACAGTAAATGTGAACAGCTTTTTTTGTAAGTCAGCATGGTCTGAGTGGGCAAATGCTGTCTCTTGTGACTCCATAGGTTTTGTATCCTCCAGTCCTTCACAAGGCTTAAAAAGAAATGAAGGGGGAGGAAGAAAGAAAGCACCGAACAGCTTGATGGAAACTGACCTTAGGACTTAGGTCACAGCTTCTGTGCCAGGCTATCTGTGTCCATGTCTGACCTCAGATCAGACGGCTCCCTGCATTCAATGCTCCTGATTGCGTGTCTCCCTGCCGCCAAGACTTCCCTGTTCTCTGTGTGCAGAGCAGCTGGCTGCCGTCTTTCTGCTGGAACGCACGAACAGCCAGCAAAAGCCAGGAGGAAGTGAGTGACCTAGCTGGTCACCCTTCACTCCTGGTGTTGCAGCCTGACAGAAGTGATAGAAACGGCAAGTTAAATGGTGCTTGTAGGGATGAGCGTAATGACCTAATTACGAATTTCCGAAATTTCGCGAAATTACTACAATTACGATTTTAGCAGTAATCGAAATTTCGTAATTTTCGCAAATTACGCAAATTTTCGTAATTACGATTACGAAATTTAGTATTTTAAAGTTTGCAAAGGTTTCTATCCCTCTAGATGCCTTCGTAATCGAAATTTCACTCCCGTAATGACGAATTTCGTGTCTCCAACCGAAATTTTACTGTTTCAGGTTTGTAAGGGTTTCTATCCCTCTACATGCCTAAAATGAATAGCCCAGCCAGCCTCCTCCTCCTCCTTCCCTCCCTCTCTCTCTCTCTCTCTCTCTCTCTCTCTCTCTCTCTCTCTCTCTCTCTCTCTCTCTCCCCAGAGATCTGTAGTATTTCAAAACCATACTCACATTCATGACATGTCCAGGGATCAAACCCAGGCCAACCACATGGAAGACAGCTATGCTCACCACCATACCACCAAACACACACTAAATAGACTGCTAACCTAAATCTTACTTGTAGACAGTCATATGAGACACATGCTGGGTGCAGGGCTTTGTGATTGGACCATGCGATAGAGTGAGGTGCAAAAATGAAATCATGCCTAGCAGAGGATGGTTTTACAATGCTAAATGCTAGGCTGGCTGTGGTGCAATTGGTTAGTGCGTCTGGCTGGTAACAGCAAGGTTACAGGTTCGATTCCATCCAGGCATGTCTTTTCCTTTTGCGTTCAACAGTTGTCCAAACAGAGCCAACAGAGCCCCAGATAGCCATGTAGAGTTAGGTCACAGCTAGCCTGGCTGTGGTGCAATTGGTTAGTGCGTCTGGCTGGTAACAGCAAGGTTACAGGTTCGATTCCATCCAGGCATGTCTTTTCCTTTTGCGTTCAACAGTTGTCCAAACAGAGCCAACAGAGCCCCAGATAGCCATGTAGAGTTAGGTCACAGCTAGCCTGGCTGTGGTGCAATTGGTTAGTGTGTCTGGCTGGTAACAGCAAGGTTTGATTCCATCCAGGCATGTCTTTTCCTTTTGCGTGCGCGCGCTGCGCCATTGAACCCCATGGGGTATTTTGCGTGCGTAAAACTTTACGCATGCAAAACTTTGTGCTCGGTGTTTGGACAACTGTTGAACTCAAAAGGAAAAGACATGCCTGGATGGAATCGAACCTGTAACCTTGCTGTTACCAGCCAGACACACTAACCAATTGCACCACAGCCAGGCTAGCTGTGACCTAACTCTACATGGCTATCTGGGGCTCTGTTGGCTCTGTTTGGACAACTGTTGAACGCAAAAGGAAAAGACATGCCTGGATGGAATCGAACCTGTAACCTTGCTGTTACCAGCCAGACGCACTAACCAATTGCACCACAGCCAGGCTAGCTGTGACCTAACTCTACATGGCTATCTGGGGCTCTGTTGGCTCTGTTTGGACAACTGTTGAACGCAAAAGGAAAAGACATGCCTGGATGGAATCGAACCTGTAACCTTGCTGTTACCAGCCAGACACACTAACCAATTGCACCACAGCCAGCCTAGCATTTAGCATTGTGAAACCATCCTCTGCTAGGCATGATTTCATTTTTGCACCTCACTCTATCGCATGGTCCAATCACAAAGCCCTGCACCCAGCATGTGTCTCATATGACTGTCTACAAGTAAGATTTAGGTTAGCAGTCTATTTAGTGTGTGTTTGGTGGTATGGTGGTGAGCATAGCTGTCTTCCATGTGGTTGGCCTGGGTTTGATCCCTGGACATGTCATGAATGTGAGTATGGTTTTGAAATACTACAGATCTCTGGGGAGAGAGAGAGGGAGAGGAGGAGGAGGAGGAGGAGGAGGCTGGCTGTGCTATTCATTTTAGGCATCTAGAGGGATAGAAACCCTTACAAACCTGAAACAGTAAAATTTCGGTTGGAGACACGAAATTCATCATTACGGGAGTGAAATTTCGATTACGAAATTGTAAATTACGATTTGAAAATTAATTACGAAATTACGAATTTGGGTCGTAATGTTAAATTTCGCATTCGTAATAAAAGCAGTTCGAAATTTCGAAAATTTCGGCTCATCTCTAGGTGCTTGCCTGCTTCACTGAGGAGAGAGCGGTTCAGCTGTGCGGATTGGGTCATCGCAGTGCCCAGCCAGCTACAAAGGGAGAGCGTGGAATGCTTCTCTTCCGCACGCTGTGTGTGGCTTGTGACGTCACATAGGAAGAGCCCTGAGCAAGGAAGCAGCAGCGGCAGACTAGGGCAGTGGAGAGAGAGGAAAAAAAAAAAAACAACGTGGCTGGGCGCCCTTAGGGAGTCGGCGCCCGGGGGCACGTGTCCTACCCCGACCCCCCCTAGCTACGCCCCTGATGGATATATTTATATTAAATATTTATTTTTTGTAATGTTTTCTATTAGGAGGTCTTTGGCATTGGCTGGTCCTGTCTGTCCCCGGAGGAGTTTGAAAATCTTCATTGACTAACAACGTTCCTTGTCGAATATTCATCTTTGAAAGAAAACTATAGTTCTTGATGCTTATGATACTCTTCCTATAGATATATTCTTTGATAAAAATAATGCAATCTTGTATTTTTGGATATAAGAAGATATTATCCTGTTGTGATCCTAGCGTTTCAAAGTGTATTTATGTGTTGACCACTAGATGGAGTTCCTTCTTTCACTTTTTATTCCTTATTTCATTCTATATATCTTTTTATCAAGTATTCTCATTTTTGTCCACAAGATGGCGACGCGTCTAAAGCTACGCATTATACACATACGTTATTACGCATGGTACACGTAAATTAGTACGCATGGCTGACCCGGCGCGCTGACGTAAAGACGGTGCGCGGCCGCGTCCATGGACGTATTTAAACCTCGCCAAAAAGTTCACACACTTGTCCCTTCAGCAGCTTCGGCGGAACTAGTCGAACGGGCGCAAGAGTGCCCATGCAGCCATCCCCAGGCCTCATTTATCTTATTATCTAGGTGAGCCTCGCCATTCCTTACTCGTGCTACCACACCTTACTTTAAACAAATCTTTTTCATCTTTTATTTCCTATTCGTGCTACTACACCTTGCATCAATCAGTCTCCTTCATTACACTGCTAATCTTTCACTGGATTTAATCCCTTCTCCACATAATTTTCCAATTGGTATCACACACATTTGCCTATACTGTCTACTTACTACATCTTAGCACTATGCACTTTATTTGTTGTTGAGCGATTGCTCCTATTTAATATGCACTATTATGCACTTTTTGACTCATGTCATGTATTGCTTTTTGATTGATGGATCTCTAAATTGTTAGCACTTTATTTTTATGTAGCATCAGTCAGGTATTATTGTTGGTACAGCGTTGTGTCTTTATATATTCATGCATATTAGGGGTGGGTCGACGATTCCTGCGAATCCACGAATCCCTCGAATATTAGGAAATATTCGAGATTCGTGGATTCGAATCCCGACGCCATTTTCCACTATACGAATCCGCCGAATCCCGACGCTGCATCGCCGCGCATCCGCCGCTCGCACTCGTCCTCCTCCGACCCCCCCCCCCCCGCGCCTCCTCCGCCCGCCCGCATATACTGTATCAACTCACCTATCCATAGCGGAGCGCAGAGCAGCAGACCTCTCGCTGACTTCCTGGTTCCCCCTAGTGACCGGCTCTTACAATGACGTCATCAGTAAGAGCCGGTCCGGCCACTAGAGGGAACAGGGAAGTAACGAAGAGATCTGCCGCTCTGCGCTCCACGGGAAAGGTGAGTAGATTTATATGCAGGGGTGAGCGGAGGAGGCACGGGGGACGGAGGGGGCTGGGGGGGGGGGGGGGTTGGCGGTAAGCGGAGGAGGCACGGTGGGGGGGTTCTACCTACCGGACACTATCCTTACCTACCTACCTACAGGCCGCTATACCTACCTCCCTACAGGCCGCTATACCTACCTACCTACAGGCCCCTATACCTACCTAAAGGCCCCCTATACCTACCTAAAGGCCCCCTATACGTACCTACCTACCTACCTAAAGGCCCCTATACCTACCTAAAGGACCCTATACCTACCTACCTACCTAAAGGCCCCTATACCTACCTACCTACCTAAAGGCCCCTATACCTACCTACCTACCTACAGGCCACTATACCTACCTACAGGCCTCAATACCTACCTACCCACCTACATACAGGCCCCTATACGTACCTACCTACCTAAAGACACCTATACCTACATACAGGCCCCTATACCTACCTACCTACCTACCGGACACTATACCTACCTACCTACAGGCAACTATACCTACCTACAGGCCACTATACCTACCTACCTACCGGCCACTATCCTTACCTACCTACCTACAGGCCGCTATACCTACCTACCTACCTACAGGCCGCTATACCCACCTACCTACACGCCCCTATACCAACCTAAAGGCCCCCTATACCTACCTAAAGGCCCCCTATACCTACCTAAAGGCCCCTATACCTACCTACCTACCTAAAGGCCCCTATACCTACCTACCTACCTACCTACAGGCCACTATACCTACCTACAGGCCTCAATACCTACCTACCTACCCACCTACCTACAGGCCCCCTATACGTACCTACCTACATACCTACCTATACTTAAGGCCCTATACCCTGCTACCTATACTGAAGGTCCCTTTACCTACCTACCTACCTACCTAAAGGCCCCTATACCTACCTACCTACATACCTACCTATACTTAAGGCCCTATACCCAGCTACCTATACTGAAGGTCCCTTTACCTACCTACCTACCTACCTACCTAAAGGCCCCTATACCTACCTACCTACATGCCTACCTATAATTAAGGCCCTATACCCTGCTACCTATACAGAAGGTCCCTTTACCTACCTACCTACCTAAAGGCCCCTATACCTACCTACCTACCACCTACCTATACTTAAGGCCCTATACCCTGCTACCTATACTGAAGGTCCCTTTACCTACCTACCTATACTGAAGGCACATGTACCTTACTTCCTATACTGAAGGCCCCTATACCTAGCTACCTACCTTTACTAAAGGCACATATACCCTGCTACCTATACTGAAGGCACATATACCATGCTACCTATACTGAAGGCCCCTATACCTAGTTACCTACCAATACTGAAAGCACATGTACTGTGCTACCTATACTGAAGGCCCCTATACCTTGCTACCGATACTGAAGGCACATGTACCTTGCTATCCATACTGAAGGCCTCTATACCCTGCTACCTACCTATACTGAAGGCACATATACTCTGCTATCTATACTGAAGGCCCATATACCCTGCTACCTATACTGAAGGCCCATATACCCTGCTACCTATACTGAAGGCCCATATACCCTGCTACCTATACTGAAGGCCCATATACCTTGCTACCTATACTGAAAGCTACCAATATTGAAGGCACCCATACCTAGCTAGCTATACTGAAGGCACCTTTACCTCGCTACCTATGCCTGGGTACCTATACTGCAGGCAACTATACCACGGATCGCACAGTTCTTATGTGCAGGATTCGTTAGATTCGAGATTCGAAAAGTTCGAGATATTCGAGAACCTTTTTAGATTCGGATCCGGATTCGGATTCGAAGAAATTGTGGATTCGTCCCATCCCTAATGCATATATAGGTGCGCTCCTCCCTACACATTGTGTGATTCAGTATTTAATTTAATTTATTCATTAATTGACCATATATTAATACTGAACTGATCCTCATTTCACACTATGCTTTGAGAGGGGTGCACTATCTGAATATTAGTGTATTTTAATATTTTTGCTGTACACTTTACTGTTTGCGAGGCCACTTGTATTATTGTTATTATTGGGGGCCTTATATAGGATTGGACACGGCTTGCTTTGTTTTAGATGTTTTTAATTTTAACTTTTGGCTTTAATAAAGATATATTATACTTCTTTGATATCTTGGTCCAATTAGTGCTCATTTTCAATTCTTATATAGAGTGGTTGCTTTTCTCTTGTTGCTAAATATCTTATGTTGGGCCTGTGACCTTTTTTCCTCCCAATTATATACATAACAAGCAATATTCATTGCTGAATTATGCATGCTCGTTCTTTCTTCTGTTTTAAGTCTGTGTTCCTACCGCCATGGGTCCACAGAATTTTTCGCTGCTGCCATGCGCCACTAGCTATTAAGCCACTACAATAGCTACATTTTGTTGTAGAAAAAATATAAATATTTCTGAGGTATCTGGGATGAAAACTGTGCTGTCCCAGTTGTGTATTGGACACAATGTGGGCTTCACGACTGCTGTCCGGAACCTCATGCTGTATGGTGTTTATTATTACAGCCATGGTACCAACGCTAGGTGCCATGGCCCGTTACAATTGCCTGCTGCCACATGTCACTCCTCCTCCTGCTGCTGCTACTGTATTTAACCTCCTGCTGTCTGTGTTCCCACCACCAGGGTCCACAGAATTTTGCGCTGCTGCCATGCACCACAAGCTATTACGCCACTACAATAGCTACATTTTTTGTTTAAAATATATATATATATTTCTGCGGTGTCTGGGTTGAAATCTGTGCTGTCCCAGTTGTGTATTAGGCACAATGTGGGCTCCTGACTGCTGTCTGGAACCTCCTGCTGTTGGTGTTTATTTACAGCCGTGGTACCAACTCTAAGTGCAATGGCCCGTTACATTGCCTGCTGCCACACGTAACTCCTCCTCCTCCTGTTGTTGCTGTATTTAACCTCCTGCTGTCTGTGTTCCCACCGCCTGGGTCCACATAATTTTGTGCTGCTGCCATGCGTCACTAGCTATTGTGCCACTACAATAGCTACATTTTTGTTAAAATATATATATATATATATATTTCTGAGGTGTCTGGGTTGAAAACTGTGCTGTCACAGTTGTGTATTGGACACAATGTGGGCTTCATGACTGCTGTCTGGAACCTCCTACTGTTGGTGTTTATTTACAGCCATGGTACCAACACTAGGTGCCATGGCCCGTTACATTGTCTGCTGCCACACGTCACTCCTCCTCCTGCTGTATTCAACCTCCTGCTGTCTGTGTTCCCACCGCCAGGGTCCACAGAATTTTGTGCTGCTGCCATGCGCCACTAGCTATTACACCACTACAATAGCTACATTTTTTGTTTAAATATATATATATATATATATATTTCTGAGGTTTCTGGGTTGAAAACTGTGCTGTTCCAGTTGTGTATTGGACACAATGTGGGCAATGTGGGCGACTGCTGTCTGGAACCTCCTACTGTTGATGTTCCCTGCTGGATCACTCCCCGGTCAGTGCTTCCTTACTTCTGTGTTTTCACTGAAAACCAAGTCACTTTACTGACAAATTTACAAAAGAACACAGTAAGCGAGATCGGCCCCTGAAGTCGAACTCAACAGTGATGGGCTTCCGAGTAAAAAGGTAACAAACTGCTGAAGCCAGAAGGAGGAAGCGCGGTAGTGAGTCAAGGAACACAATTCACAGTTTGCCTATGATGTGAAATGGACAGCAGACTAGTTAACCCTCCATTACCAGTGGTCACAGCTGTTTAATCAGCAGTTCATTACCAATTAAACTCGAAAGCCCATCGCTAGAACTCAACTAATCCACTTGCTCATCTCTACTAATCAAGAAATAGCAGTATAGTATAAACAGTAATTCCCTTACTCAGCCCCATAAATATTACATTCCAAACAATAACTTACCCAGTTTTTAAAGACTGTAGAGCATCTTGTACTGATTTTTGGTTAAATTTCACCATGTATGTATGCATTTCGAGGTAGTTATTCCGAATATTTCTTTCTGTGCTGCCATTAGGTACAGTACCAAATCGAAAAGCCGGGGAGAAGTCATTGGGCCTTTGAAACTGAAATCAAATACAAATACAAGTTCAGACAGTCCAGATTCAACACAATCTACTTATCCATGTACTTTTCTAAAACATTTTACTTATCTAACTATAAAAAGAATGAAATCTGTTCTAAAATTTTAAAAATAGGCTATTGTACACAAAACCTCAGTGAAAGTTGCATTCTTACTGGCATCTAAACATAGTTGACTATGCTCTTTATCTTTACTTTTTATGACACTTACCATGAACCTGAAGTGGGTTTTGGAAGGAAATTCAGATACTTACAGTAGTAGAGGAAAGCCTTTGGATAGTCCAGAGGCATCCCCCATCCTCCTTGACCCCACAATTGGATCACCCCGAGCTGCTTGGTTACTCTGTAGTACTGGTCCAAGCCCTATCCCATAGAGCCATATCAATCCCTGCTATGCACCCAGGAGGACAAAATATCCAAAACAAGCTGCCTGCATATAGGGTTGGTGTGGTTCTGTAAAATTTTAAGCTATTGGTTTGCTATATACGAGCAGTTGTGGATGTAAACCTGGCTTCAGGGGCATGAAGAGATAATTTGCATATTCAATAGTGGTGCATTGTGGGTAACCACAGATGTTCACTTAAAGCTGAATTATTGAAAATAACTTCTGTTTGAAGAAGGCAAAACACACTTATCATTGTTTTTTCAGTATCTTTTAGTCCCCTATACTTTCCTAGTGGTTTTGGGTCACCCTGAGCTGCTTGGTTACTCTGTTTTCTGTTTAAATAGGCACTGTTACAACATAATAGAAGGTAATACATTATTCAGTATACACAACTTTATGTTAATTTTACTGGTTTCAGCATCAGAAATTCTTCTTATATCTATATTTTGCTGCATATTAGTCAGTAACTCGGCCCTTCAAGTGATGCTTAGCTTAGGCTGTGATATGACAGCATTCTGCCTCAGACCACTCGATGAGACCACAAGTTGTTGTTTCTGCTCACTTAAACAAAACTATGGTCAAAATAACATAACAAATAAAATTTATTTATTTAAATAATATGTATTTATAAATGATTTTGTCAATGTTTGTCCATTGTATAATCTTTGTTTTCTTCCTGATTTACTTTCTGAAATTTGTCACAGGCGGCAACAATTTCAGTACTGGCACGTATGTATGAATGTTCATTTAAGGCTGAGCCACACTGCAGAGTGCCTTTCGATCTGTCAGCCCTTTCTTTGTGTTTTCAAGAACACACTCCCATGACTTGTATAAAATAACTGCAAAATTGCTGTAATTGTGATTTTTCACATAATTGTGATTTCCCCCACGATTTCACTGATGGATTGAAAAGCCTTCACAGTGGGGCCCAGCCCTTATTAAGAGTTCTAAAGCCAGTAGAAAATACCTTTGGTCTCCCAGAATTCTCTGGAGGGATGGGGGGTTGTGGCAACCAGGATATTCAACATAAAAATTGGTATCCTAAATAATTTAGTGCATCCTACTGTTCTACACTAGAGGTTGAAAGCCAGAGTGAGAACAGACATATATTCTGAAGCATACCCCAATGCCCCACTTTGGACACTAGCCCCCCATGCACATGTCACCATGATATATCACCCTGAGGTCTGTCTGCAGTGACATATGGTATTTCAAAAGTACAAGTCAAGCATTTTAATCCTTCAAGTGAAAAATGATAGTATTACATGAAAATTATAACAGCACCTTCAACGCTTAGTGATCTATGATGTGAAGTCAGTTTTTTTTTTTACTTCTTTTTCTGCAGAATAACAACAGACCCCTCAGTAACAGAGGGCCAGATTTATCAAAGCATTACCAACAGTTTTTTCTTCTAAACAGCAGAGGAACTGTTCTGCATGACAATAAGAAACTTCTAAAATCCTTCGTAATAGCAGCAGTTAAGCATGGATTTCTAGAGCTGCACTACAGTTAAGAAAAGTGCAAATCCATCCCTAAACTGCTGCAGATTAAGAAGTGCTTAATAGCAGTTCTCCATATAGTGCAGCAGTGCAGGCTAGATGTGATGTGTGAAGGGCTTCTACCCCCTCACTCAGAGCCTGCTGACAGTAGATGTGTTGGTTACCACAGCAACAGTAATTTCCAAGGGCGTAGCAATAGGGGCTGCAGAGGCAGAGATAGCGACTGCATCGGGGTCTTCGGGCCAGAGGGGCCCCAAAGGACCCTCCCTCAACTGCAGTATTAGCTCACTATTGGTCCTGTGCTCATAATAATCACTTCTATAGATACTTTGATTAGTGGTAATCATTAACAACCTGTTCCCCGTCCCCTTCTTGCACCTCTGACACTGTAGTTGCCATTGGCAGGTTTTGGTGCCCCGTATCAATTGTTATGTATAGAGTGCTTGGGGGGGGCCCCATTGTAAAACTTGCATCAGGGCCCACAGCTCCTTAGCTATGCCATTGGTAATTTCCCTCACACACTGCACTGCCTGAGAGACCTTCCTAACTCCTCCTATTCCTAACAGTTTAAGAAGGAATCTGCACTATTTAGTGATTTCTTAGGATGTCTGAGACAATTCTGAATGGATTTCTAAAAACCTACTAATATTTTGTCTCAGACACTCTTGATAAATGTCCACCAGAGTTCCTTGGTGACAGATCCTCTAGTGACTTTATAGCGACAGATCCCTCAGTAAGATGCCATACCTCTTTGTGAAAAAGAGGGAGTGGTAGATTCCCTCTTTATGTTTTACCAAGATTTTTTTACTTTTCAGTTAAAAAAAGGTATGCTCAGTGCCCTAATTACAAACCATGAAACAATCCAGCAAAATTTCCTAAGGCCCCCCTCCCTAGGTTTAGCCCATACACCCTTCCCTGTCATTAACGTTAACCACATATTTCAAATAGAATAAACTCCGCTAAATCCACAGCTTGGAACACAATTAATTGTTGCAGTCTGGGGGTTAATGTATTGAAGATGTGATTCGCTTTACTCTTTGCTAGTAGCAAAGCAGATGTGGTATTGCCATTTAACTATGCGGGAGAACAGAGGCACCAAAAGGATAAAAGGAAGCTAAATGAGCTTAAAAACCAAATTCTTGGTAAATAGAGGAGGTAGTGGTGGACTTACCTCCTCCAAGTAGACACACAATGACTGCAGTAAAGACAGTCAATATATTTTATTTATGAACTCCAAATATGCAACGCGTTTCGCAGGTTTGATTTGACAGAGGGGCCTGGCTCTTCTACTGACCACATATGCTGTTGCTCCGTTGTTATTGCCTGATGAAGCGGGATCAAACCTGTGAAACGTGTTGCATATGTGGAGTTCATAAATCAAATATATTGACTGTCTTTACTACAGTCGTTGTGTGTCTACTTGGAGGAGGTAAGTCCACCACTACCTCCTCTATTTACCAAGAATTAGTTTTTTAAGCTCATTTAGCTTCCTTTTATCCTTTTGGTGCCTCTGTTCTCCTGCATAATATTGAGTCCACCATGGGTGGAGGGTTGAACCCCCTTTTTCTCATCTACAGAGAGCGACTTCTTATTCCTGAGTGGGGTCAAGAAAATTTCCCCTCCTGCCTTTACAGTGGTTGCCTAATGGTAACCCTGGTTTGTGAGTATTAATATTTACTCTATCTAGTAACCATTTACCAGTACATATTACACTATTGGGGCTCTTGGTGTTCCTTGTTTTTATTGCCATTTAATGTTCACAGCTTTGTAGTAGGCCAGAGGTTCTCAAACTGGTTGCCGCGGCACCCTGGTGCACCGTGAACACTTCTCAGGGGTGGCGTGGCTGCGCCAAATCCTCTGCAGGACGTCACAATCCTGCTCTGCCCTGTGTACTCATCAGATGCAGGCTGGCTGTGCCTGCAGGTGCAAAGAGCCAGCGAGTCTGAGTGAATCCCTCCCCTGCCCTCTGTTCAGTGTTTCACAGCACAGTGGGAGGCAATAGGGAGAGGATCTATATGAGATTGGTTGGCCAGCTGACTAGCCTTGCCTCCTAACGGAGTACAGCTAGAGATGGGAGGCGGGAGTATATGAATCCAGAGAGGAGCTAATGGTGCCAGCCTTCTCTGCACCAGGCCAAGGACTGCAGGGACAAAACCCTAGAAAGGTAAAAGGAGACATGCATTCTCCTCACTGTCAGCCCATGCGGTCTGCCTGCCCTTCCCCCACATCCTCAGTATGTGCACAACGTCTGCTGCATATCTTTCTGACCCATAAGCAACCTCAATGTGCCCTCACTCTGCTGCCCACTACCACTCACTCTGCTACCCACCACCCCTCACTCTGCTGCCCACCACCCCTTACTCTGCCGCCCACCACCCTTAACTCTGCTGCCCTGCCCACCACCCTTCACTCTGCTGTCCAGCACCCTTCACTCTGCTGCCCCCCACCCCTCATTCTGCTGCCCACCACCCCTCATTCTGCTGCCCACAACCCCTCACTCTGTTTTAGGGAATAGTCTTCCTCATTATGCTTTGGGATTTAAGGGAGGACTCTCGCCTCTAATCCCTCAAACATAAATAGTCAGAGTGCCTCTCATAAATCCTCAAGCATAATAATAAAGTCCTCTTTTAATCCACAAACATAATTAGGCATAGCCCCCCCCATCGGCAAATATAAGTAGATGGAGTTGAGAGAGGATGCATAGCTTGCCTAAAAGGGGCTGTTGACCATGTAAATGGGGCTACTAGTTACCCAAAGAGGTATGCTGTCTAACTAAAGGGGTAACACTCACCACCTAGTAAGGACACTAAAGGGGTCCATTTACAGTCTAACATGGATAAAGCCTGTCTAAAGGGGGGCATTTTCTAACTTAAAGTGTACCAGAGGCAAATCAATACAAACGATTTATACATACCTGAGGCTTCCTCGAGCCCCCTCCGCATTGATCGCTCCCCAGACGTCTTCCTCCGCCTTTTCCTGGTCATGGTAGAAGTCTCATAAATTTGCCCAGTCTGGGTCAGTTGGCTCATGTGCAGTGCAGCTGCGTGCGCCCCCCCATCCTGCTCCCGAGGCTGGGAGTGCTCTGCGCCTGCGCAGTAGAGATGGCCTGAATGGTTCGCCGGCTAACGGTTCCCGGCGAACTTCCGTGGTTCGTGATCGCAGCGAACCGGGAACTTTTCCGGAAGTTCGGTTCGCCACCATAGTGCACCATTAGGGTCAACTTTCACCCTCTACATCACAGTCAGTAGGCACATTGTAGCCAATCAGGCTACACTCCCTCCTGGAGCCACTCCAACCCTTATAAAAGGCAGGCGCCGCCGGCCATTATACTCACTCATGTGCCTGCAGTAAATAGAGAAGGGACAGCTGCTGCAGACAGAGCAAACTCTCATAGGGAAAGATTAGTTAGGCTCTTGTAGGCTTCTTAGCTTGCTCCTTGCTGATTCTTATTGCAAAAATAGCACCCCTCAACAGCTCTTTTGAGAGCTAATCTTGTTCTTGTGATCTATTTTTTTTCTGTGTGTGTCCCATTGACACTTGTGTTGCATAGACAGCCTTGATAATTCATACTGTGTGTGTGCCACTGCCAGCCAGGCCCAGCACATTCAGTGACTACCTGTGTGTGTGTGACAGGCAGCTGCACATTTTAATACCCAATACTACATATACCTACCTACCTGTTGTTCACAGTTCACCCACCCACCTACGTGAGCGCACGCAGTGTCACTGTGCCTGTCTGCTACCTTACTCCTGAATTTTTAAGGCCGCTGCTAGCAGTGGCTGCTATAGTAATTTGTCTGGTGTGTGTACAAGCCTGCTTAATGTTTCTGGCTGCACTGCAGCTGCAACAACAAAACAAAAGGCATGTACATGTGCCCATTCCCCTTCGTGACTATTACCTTACCGCGGTGAAGGGGCTTGAGTATCACAATGAAGCAATGACCGTCGGCTATCTGAGTGTCTCGGCGGGTGGCACACCAAAGATAATAAGGTCGTTGCTTCATTGTGGACAGACCAAATTTGATCAGCTGGACAGTCACTGTTGTTCTATCATTGAGCTACCACAGCCCGGCGACCATATGGGCTTGAAATCCGCCACGGCCTGCACTCTCGCCATGGTGCGCACCAGTCCAGCACGGCTGTCACAACAGCTGTTTGCGGTGCATTACACAGTGAGTTTGGTGTGTCAGTGTGAAACAGTACTCTTATTACACTCCCTGATTGATGTATACACATGCAAGATGTTTTAAAGCACTTTAGGCCTGCAATTTAGCATTTAATGTGATTTCTGCCATTAAAATGCTGCTTTGCGTCAAATCCAGATTTTTTGATCTCACTCATCCATGCAAAAACTTAGATTTTGGACCCCTTGAAACACCTTTTCCATCACTTTTGTGGCCAGCATAAATTTTTCTAGTTTTCAAAGTTCGCCTCCCCATTGAAGTCTATTGCGGTTTGCGGAAGTTCGCGCGAACTGAACTTTTGGTGGAAGTTCACGATCCCTGCAGCGCTGTAATATGTGCATTGGTAGTTACTACTCACCATCCTGGCTCTCTCCAGCGTCGATCGCACACCCTCCTCCTCCACCGTACAGCTCCGGGCTACTGTTTACCGTACTGGAGACGCGGCTTGAAGACGTCATCAAGCCGCGTCCCCGGTACGGTAAACAGTAGGCCGGAGACGTATGGAGGAGGGTGCGCTATTAATGCTGGACAGAGCCATGATGGTAAGTAGTACTACCGATGCACATATCACAGCACTGCAGGGGGATCAAAACACTGCAGGGGGATCAAGTGGCGGGGAGGCTGCAGAGAGATTGGAGGGGAGTTATGGGGGAGTTCAGAGCATTATTAATTAATTTACCTGTATACTCGCTATATACATGGGGAATCTGACTATGGTATATACTGGAGGGGGGGGGGGATCTGGCTACATATACTAACTACATAAATAATTATTTTTAGTTAGCCAATATATATATATATTGGCTATATACAGGGGGAATCTGACTATATATACGCTAGCTATATACGGGGGGGGGGGATCTGTCTATATATACACTAACTATATAAATGGGGGGGATCTGACTGACTATATATACTGGCTATATATTTAGTATAGACTATATAGTATAGATTGGGGGCAACTTTACCAGGTTACCTATAATGGGGGTAACTATTCCAGACTACCTATACTGGGGGCAACCTTACTACGCTGCTTATACTGGGGGTCAACTATTGTAGGTTACCTATACTGGAGGCAACTATTCCACGCTACCTATACAGGGGGGGCACCTATACCTGGCATTACCCTCTGCACGCCACACTCACTCCTTTCCTTTTTTTTGGTGGTGTTCATTTAATACCCAGCACCCTGTGTCAAATGCCCTAGGTACGGTACTGCTGGGGAAACGTAATACCTGTCTTAGCTATATTGGGGATACTTAATACCTGTCATAGCTAAAGTCTTATGCCAGGAATACACGATGAGATTTTTCAGCAGATTTACTGTCGGATCGATTTTCCGATTGCTTGTCTAATTGATTTCCATTCACTTATATGAGAAATCGATCACAAAAACGATCGAAAATAAGATCGGACATCTCGGAAGTCGGAAATTATCTATTGAACCATCTATATGCCAAAAAAATCTCATGGTGTATTCCCAGCATTAGTCACAGAACTGCATTTACCGTGTGGTAGAGGTAGGTCTAATAAAGGAAAGGTAAAAGACATGCACACATACACCTTATTTCACTTCAGAATTCAAGTGTGAGGTATTTTACCACAAAATACCACACATTTTTTAGTTGAAAATTACCACATAAATTACCTCATGAAAATTACATGAGGTAAAACTTTACTTAAACTACCAGAATTCAAAAGTTGATTTAACTCATGAGGTAAATCCAATTCCATGAGGTAATTATCAACTAAACGCTACCAGAATTGAGCCCAATAGCTTTACATTTTTGGATCAAATTTATCTACAGAAGAGGGCGACAGCTATGGTAGCGAATCTTGTGCCCAGTTATGCGAATCTTACTATGGGACTACGTGAAGAATTTCTACTTGGTCCTAGAGATGTCATGAACATCAGATTTTGAATCCAAACATCCGAAAAAAGTTCAGATTCACGCGAACCGGGCGAACCTCCATAGGCTTTAATGGGCAAGAGAGTTTCACAAACTAAAAAGACTGTTTCTGGCCACGAAAGTGATGGAAAACTAGTTTCAAGTGCTCTAACACCTGGACAGGGGCATGGCGGAGGGGGATCCGTGCCAAAAGTCCCACCAAGAATTATAGAGTTGACGCAGAGTTGGGTTTCAATCCCTAAAGGGCAGAAATCACAGTACATTCCCACATTTGAGGAAAAGGATTGCTTTAAAATGTCCAGAGTGGTAATGTAAGGGTTATGCCTGCTTCACACTGACAGACCAAATGCTGCGTTTACCTAGATTGAGCGCTAACAGGTCTGTAAGGCCCTTAGGTGTGTAGGCACTGCATGCGCCCTTAACTGAGGCAGACTGGCTCAGTGTACGGCTGAATTTTTTTCTTGGGCCTATTTGTGAAAGTTATTGATACAAAATTATTTATGTTTAGTTAAGTTATTTATAACAATTAAAAAAATACAACATTATTTATAAAAAAGACAGAATTTCAAGGTAATATTTATATAATTTCAATGATTATTTTTAAAAAATGTTTAAGTCAGCAGGTGTCAGGCTGGCAGCAGGCCTGCCTGCCATTCGTGGTGGGGGTGATGTGGTGGTGTCACCCAACTCCAATGCAGAGTCACACAGTGGCCATTGGTGTTCAGTGGGTGGCAGGCTGGCAGCAGGCCTGCCTACCATTCCTGGTGGTGGTGCCACCAATTCCACTGCAGAGTCACACAGTAGAGGCTTGGAAGCAATGAAATGCAGGCTACCTGAAAGTCCAACATGGTGTCTGAAGAATAAAGAATGAGAAGGGAAGGTGATGGATGGTATGCATGAACTGGCACCCTCCTTTTTTTTATTTACCTTGTTTGACAAAGTTATTTTTGAAAAAATTAAAAATACATACATGTATAACCTATTTGTGTTTTTGACATTTTGAAAATTGAAAAAAAGCTTACATAGTTACATAGTTACATAGTTATTTTGGTTGAAAAAAGACATACGTCCATCGAGTTCAACCAGTACAAAGTACAACTCCAGCCCGTCCCCCACATACCCCTGTTGATCCAGAGGAAGGCGAAAAAAACCCACCAGGCATGGTCCAATTAGCCCCAAATGGGAAAAATTCCTTCCTGACTCCAGATGGCAATCAGATAAAATCCCTGGATCAACATCATTAGGCATAACCTAGTAATTGTAGCCATGGATGTCTTTCAATGCAAGGAAAGCATCTAAGCCCCCTTTAAATGCAGGTATAGAGTTTGCCATAACGACTTCCTGTGGCAATGCATTCCACATCTTAACCACTCTTACTGTAAAGAACCCTTTCCTAAATAAATGGCTAAAACGTTTTTCCTCCATGCGCAGCTCATGTCCTCTAGTCCTTTGAGAAGGCCTAGGGACAAAAAGCTCATCCGCCAAGCTATTATATTGCCCTCTAATGTATTTATACATGTTAATTAGATCTCCTCTAAGGCGTCTTTTCTCTAGACTAAATAAACCCAGTTTATCTAACCTTTCTTGGTAAGCGAGACCTTCCATCCCACGTATCAATTTTGTAGCTCGTCTCTGCACCTGCTCTAAAACTGCAATATCTTTTTTGTAATGTGGTGCCCAGAACTGAATTCCATATTCCAGATGTGGCCTTACTACAGAGTTAAACAGGGGCAATATTATGCTAGCATCTCAAGTTTTTATTTCCCTTTTAATGCATCCCAAAATTTTGTTCGCTTTAGCTGCAGCGGCTTGGCATTGAGTACGATTATTTAACTTGTTGTCGATGAGTACTCCTAAGTCCTTCTCCAAGTTTGATGTTCCCAACTGTATCCCATTTATTTTGTATGGTGCTAGACCATTGGTACGACCAAAATGCATGACTTTACATTTGTCAACATTGAATTTCATCTGCCATGTATGTGCCCATATAGCCATCCTATCCAGATCCTGTTGCAATATGACACTATCTTCCTGAGAGTTGATGATTCTGCACAATTTTGTATCATCTGCAAAAATAGCAACATTGCTCACTACTGCATCTACTAGGTCATTAATAAATAAATTGAAGAGCACTGGACCCAGTACAGACCCCTGTGGGACCCCACTGCTAACAGTCTCCCATTTTGAGTACGATCCATTGACCACAACTCTTTGTTTTCTGTCCATTAGCCAGTTCCCTATCCATGCACACAAACTCTTCCCCAGTCCTTGCATCCTCAACTTTTGCACCAGACTTCTGTGGGGAACAGTGTCGAAGGCCTTTGCAAAGTCCAAGTATATCACATCTACAGCATTCCCAATATCCATATTAGCATTCACTACCTCATAAAAGCTGAGCATGTTAGTCAAACAGGACCTGTCTTTAGTAAACCCATGTTGATGCTGAGAAATAAGATTATTTTCTACTATGAAGTCATGTATAGTATCTCTTAGTAACCCCTCAAATAGTTTGCATACAACTGATGTTAAGCTTACAGGTCTATAATTTCCTGGATCAGATTTTTTGCCCTTCTTAAATAATGGGAAAACGTGGGCTGTACGCCAATCCACTGGGACTCTGCTAGTTGCAAGAGAGTCACAAAAGATAAGATAAAGGGGCTTAGCTATAACTGAACTTAATTCTCTTAGGACCCGAGGATGCATGCCATCCGGGCCAGGTGCCTTGTCTATTTTTAATTTATTTAGTCTTGCCTTTACTTCTTCCTGCGTTAAGTATTTAATATTACAGTTAGAAGATTGAGACTCTTCTGCCTCTGTAATTTGCAACAGTGCTGTTTCCTTTGTGAAGACAGAAGCAAAGAAAGCATTTAATAACTCTGCCTTACCTTGGTCATCCACCATTGAGTTCCCACCCTCATCCTTTAGGATTCCTATACAGTCAACCTTTCTTTTTTTAGAGTTGATGTACTTGTAAAACTTTTTTGGGTTAGATTTGATATCCCTAGCGATTTGATTTTCAGCTTCGATCTTTGCCAGCCTAATTTCTTTTTTACAATTTTTATTGCACTCCTTATAATTGCTTAGTGCAGCCTCAGTCCCCTCCTGTTTTAGGACCTTATAGGCATTCTTTTTCCTCTTCATTTTATCCCTAACCTTTCTATTCATCCATAGAGGCCTTTTTTTATTCCTAGACATTTTGTTTCCATATGGGATATACATACTACAATATTGATTGAGAATACGTTTAAAAGCTTGCCATTTCCCTTCAGTGTCGTCCCCTTGTAGTACATTATCCCAGTTCACCAAACTTAGTGCCTGCCTAATTTGATTGAACTTTGCTTTTCTAAAATTCATAGTTTTAGTGGTCCCGCTGCCCCGTGGCCTATCAGTCACCAGATCAAACGTTATCATGTTGTGATCACTATTTCCCAAATGTTCTTGAACCTGCACATTTGATACATTATCTGGTCTATTAGAAATGATCAGATCCAGTAACGCATTCCCTATAGTTGGTTCCGTTACCATTTGAGTCAAGTAATTGTCCTGTAGTGCTGCCAGAAATCTGCTGCTTTTACCAGAATGGGTAGCCTCAATACCCCAGTCAATGTCTGGAAAGTTGAAGTCGCCCATAATTATGACCTCGTTTTTACTTGCAGCTTTTTCAATCTGCTGTAGTAATCGCAGTTCTGCAGCTTCATTAATAAGAGGTGGTCTGTAGCATACCCCAATAAGCAATTGGCAACTTTTATTTCCACCATGAATATTTACCCAAACGGACTCCACATCTTCGCAATCTTCCTCCATCTCATCGTTGAGGACAGCTGTAAAAGAATTCTTAACAAAGAGACAAACCCCTCCACCTTTTTTCCCTGTTCTATCCCTCCTAAACACATTGTATCCTTTTAAATTAGCTATCCAGTCATGGCTTTCATCCATCCATGTCTCGGTTATTCCCACAATGTCATAGCCTTTGTCATTCAGAATGAACTCTAGTTCGTCTATTTTATTTGCAAGGCTCCGAGCATTGGTTACCATGCACTTTATATTTTTACCAACACATTTACCAATTTTGTTTACACGAAATGGGCTACTTGAAGTTTTACTAACCTCCTTAATCTTTACACTGTCCCCACCCCCCTCTCCACCCCCCATAATGTTAGGCTCCCACTGTCTTTTTACCTTATCTTGTCTACATATTGAGACTTTATCCTCCCGCCTCCCCCCAGATCCTAGTTTAAAATCTTCTCCAACCGTTTAGCCATCTTCTCCCCCAATGCAGCTGCACCCTCCCCATTAAGGTGCAGCCCATCCCTGCTGTAGAACCTGTAGCCGACTGCAAAGTCTGCCCAGTTCTCCAGGAACCCAAACCCTTCCTTCCTACACCAATTTCTCAGCCACTTATTTAACTCCCTAAGCTCCATCTGTCTCTCAGATGTAGCGCGTGGCACTGGCAGTATTTCAGAGAACACCACCTTGGAGGTCCTTGCTTTAAGTTTATCTCCAAGTACCTGAAAATCATTTTTGAGGACCTTCCATCTCCCACTAACTTTGTCATTGGTGCCAATGTGTACCATGACAGCTGGGTCTTCCCCAGCCCCACCCAATAATCTGTCAATTCTTTCCGCTACATGCCGAACCCGAGCACCCGGGAGGCAACAGACTGTACGGCATTCACGTTTTCTTCGACAGATTACCCTATCTGTGCGCCTAATAATTGAATCCCCTACCACCAGTACCTGTCTAGCCTTAGCTGCACTCCTATTCCCTTTCTCGTTACAGCAGTCTGCCCCTTGGTTGCTAAGGAGCACATCCTGCTGCAGCATTGCTACTCCTGAATCATCCTCCCCAATATTACGCAAACAAGCATACTTATTAGTGAGGGACAACTCGGGACTAGCCTCCCTGTCACTTTTTCCCCTACCCCTTCTAACTGTGACCCAACTAGCGGCTACCTCTGCTTCTTGCTCCGGCTTTACTCCACCCACCTCATCTTCACCGATTCCATCCAGTGTCTGGATCGTGAGATCCAAGCTCATCTCCATGTTGTGTATGCGTCTCAGTGTTGCGAGATGCTTATTTAGCTCTGCGACTTCCGCCTCTAACTGAGCAACACGCACACACCCAGGGCAACAGTAAACACCCTCAATCCGCTGATCAAGGCATGCATACATGTCACAGGATGTACACTGTACAGCATAGTCCAACATGATGACTATTGTGTGGGGAAATTTTATTTAAAGTAAACTGTGGCGGTAAAAGTTGAAACGGGAGAGGGAGTGAAGTTCGGGAGTGAGTGCAGCTGGGGTGGAAGAAGGGGAGGGGTGGAGGGGGAGTGAGTGAAGTTGGGGTGGAGGAGGGGGAGTGAGTGAAGCTGGGGTGGAGTCCTCAAAACTTAAAGACTACACCACAACGTGTTAGCACATCCTAACCAATGCAAAGAACCGCAATATTGTTTAAATGTGTTTTTTTTTTTTTTTTTTTTTTTTTTTTACCTGCTTCCTCTCACCTCTCTCTTTGTGCCTGTGTTGTAACGCCTGTTTTTAACGCCTATGCCACTTGTGTCGAAGCCACTTAGTGAGCAAGCCACAGACTGAGCAAGCTCAGTACTGAGTCCTTAAGCTGACCAAATACCTCCTGTTACAGCTAATCCCTCCCCCTAGCTAATTACCTGCCTGTTGCAAGCACACTAGAGGAAAAAAAAATGTACTTTTAAAAACTTTTAAAACTAACACTTGCGGCTAGATATCTGATGAACTGCAATGCACAAGCCTACCAGATATCAAAGCAGCAAAACACAAATTTACAAACAACAGCAATATAATATAATCAGAGCTCACAATTCCCAGCAGTGAAGTGAAACAGCCCACCACCAAGATTTTTATAAAATTCTACAATGTTTTTTTTTCTGAAATGTTAAGACAACAGGTGTCGTCCAGGCTGGCAGCAGGCCTGCCGGTCATTCCTGGTGGTGGTGGTGCCACTAATTCCACTGTAGTGCAGAGCCATGCAGTGGAGGCTTGCAAGCAATGAAATGCAGGCTACCTGAAACTCCATCAAGGTGTCTGAAGAACCAAGAATGAGAAGGGGAGAGGTGGGTGGTGTGTGAGAACTGGCACCCCCTTTTTTTAGTTTACCTTGTTTGACAAAGTTATTTTTGAAAAATACTTACTGGTACAAATATAACATATTTGTGTTTTTGACATTTTGAAAATTGAAAAAAAAAACTTACTACTTATAAAATTCTACAATGTTTTTTTTTTTCCTGAAATGTTAAGACAGCAGGTGTCAGCCAGGCTGGCAGCAGGCCTGCCGGCCATTCCTGGTGGTGCCACCAATTCCACTACAGTGCAGAGCCACACAGTGGAGGCTTGCAAGCAATGAGGCTTGCAGGCTACCTGAAACTCCAAGGTGTCTGAAGAACCAAGAATGAGAAGGCAGGGTGGTGGTGACTGGTATGTGCCGTTAACTGGCATCCTTCTTTTTTTTTAGTTTACCTTGTTTGACAAAGTAATTTTTTTAAAAATACTTGCATATATATAACCACATGTGTGGTTTTGACATTTTGAAAATTGAAAAAATATTTTTTTCTGAAATGTTAAAGGGAACCTAAACTGAGAAGGATATGGATTTGTCCTTTTAAAATAATACCAGTTGCCAGACTATCCTGCTGATCATGTGTCTTTAATACTTTCAGCCACAGCCCCTGAACAAACATGCAGATGAGGTGCTCTGACTGAAATCAGACTGGATGCTTGTTTCAGGTCTGTGATTCAGCCACTACAGCAGCCAAAGACATCAGTAGGGCTGCCAGGCAACTGGTATTGTTTAACTACTTTGTCCTCCTCGACGTAGTTGTACATCGAGGACATGTGCGCACCCACGGCCGATCGTGTGCATGCACGCGTGCTCCCGGCTGCGGATTCGTTAGCAGAGGAATCAATGAATCGGGCCATGGTGCCCGATCACTGATTCCTCTCCCCCGCAGAAAAAGTGACAGAAGCTTCTCCCGGAAGCTTCGCTTTTTCTGACTCCTATGTCCCTCTAAGCGTGCATTGTACGCTTAGAGTGACGTCATGTAAACAAACTCAAGCCATCTTGTGGCCAAAAAGTAAAACTACATCTAAATGTAAAAAAAAATAAAAATGCACATATATTTACCCCAAACAAATACTATTTACATCCCACCCACCCAAAAATACCCACATAAAATGTTTAACAACCCCCCCCCAAAAAAAAAAATTTACAATAAAAAAACACATACATATTTAACTAAGGGTCTAAACTTTTTAAATATCTATGTACAGATAAAATATTTCTATTTTTTTTTTATTATAAGCTTCTCAATAGTGATGGATGCAAAACAGAAAAAATGTTCTTTTATTTCCAAATAAAATATTGTCGCCATACATTGTGATAGGGACATAATTTAAATGGTAAAATAACCGGGACAAATGGGCAAATACAATCCGTGGGTTTTAATTATAGAAGCATGTATTATTTTAAAACTATAATGGCCGAAAAACTGAGAAATAATGTTTTTTTACAGTTTTTTTCTTATTTTTACTGTTAAAATGCATTTACAGAAAGGTAGCTCTTAGCAAAATGTACCACCCAAAGAAAGCCTAATTGGTGGTGGAAAAAACAAGATATAGATAAGTTCATTGTGATAAGTAGTGATAAAGTTATAGGCTAATGAATGGGAGGTGAACATTGCTCGGATGCATAAAGTGAAAATGACCGAGGGCTTAAAGAGACACTGAAGCGAAAAAAAAATTATGATATTATGATTTGTATGTGTAGTACAGCTAAGAAATAAAACATTAAGATCAGATACATCAGTCTAATTGTTTCCAGTACAGGAAGATTTAAGAAACTGCAGTTGTTATCTCTATACAAAAAAGCCATTAAGCTCTACGACTTTCAAAGTCGTGGAGAGGGCTGTTTTCTGACTTTTATTATCTCAACTGTTAATTTTTTACTTTTCCTCTGCCAGAGGAGAGGTCATTAGTTCACAGACTGCTCTGAAAGAATCATTTTGAATGCTGAGTGTTGTGTAATCTGCACATATTAGAGAATGATGCAATGTTAGAAAAAACACTATATACCTGAAAATAAAAATATGAGAATATTTTCTTTGCTGCTAATCTTCTAGTAATTATTCATAGTACACAACCAATTCATTTTATCATATTTTTTTTTTCGCTTCAGTGTCTCTTTAAGTGGTTAAAAGGAAACATCCATATCCCTCTCAGTTTAGGTTCCCTTTAAGACAGAAATGTGTCAGCCAGGCTGGCAGCAGGTCTGCCGGCCATTCCTGGTGCCACCAATTCCACTGCAGAGCCACGCAGTGGAGGATTCTCAGTCTTTTGGCTAAGACCAAGTGTAGTATCTCTTTTTAGCAGTTTCTGGGGAAGTAAACCCTGACACTCCAGAGTGATGATGGGGGGGGGGGGGGGGGGGGGGCACCTTGAATTAGTGATCGGGGGAAGGGTCGCCCCATATCCTCTAGTAGAGACGCCTGAGCTGAAGGCAAAGGAAGAGGTTCCCTCCGGGGAAACAACAGAAAGGGCCCCGCTTCGGTGGGGCCTAGGGCTGATCATGCACGTTTTTGTGGTGGTGGACCGCACTGTCACCAACTGCGCCTGCGTGCATTTCTTTCTGCTCTCCCACCTTCTCAGGCAAGGATGTGACATTCCCAATCTCTATATATGTGTAATGAACACTGCAAACCTTAGCCCTGACCATCTACAAAGGTTGACTTTCAAATTGTGTCAATTGTACTGGAACTGGCCTGGGACCATCCGAGTGCCAGCAACCTGCAAATATGCCCACAAACTAGCTTTCCTGTCCGGGCAGTTCCTTCACCATGAGCCTTCCATTCAGCTGTGTGATAAGCTCATCTTTCTTTAAGTGTTGGGTAGAACAGGCATCGGTTTTTGCCCATCGCCCACAAAAATTACCTTACTTTGAATAGCCTTCCCTTTTGTTTTTATTGTTCTGCCCTTGGAGAGTCTCAGGCTGCCGGAAGGTTTCTGGTCCTCAAGAGCAGTATTCTTCACTGCCTTTAATTACCTGCTCAGCAGGTGCATTACTCAAAGTATTACTGTTACACCAAACACTCACATACCTTCGGTGTCCAGAGGTTAGCAATATATCTGTATTATCGGTGATTCTGCAGATCATCAGTAATCAGGTATATATCTGCATTCTTGGTGATACTGCAGATCACCAATAATCACATTCTCTCTGCGTGCTGACACCAATCGTTACAGAACGGCAGACCAAACCCAAATGGACGCACTCAGCAGCCGTCTTGATGCACTCACCACTACGGTGGAGAATTACACCCGAGTGCTGAACAGTCACCAGACCCAAATCAACGCTGTGTCTGGGACTGTGGAAGTTTTTCAGACGGCTGTGAATGCAGTGCGATCTCCTCATAGCACAGACATACGCATGCCTGTACCTGAAATGTTTTCTGGTCACAGATCTGACTTTCGGAATTTTAGAAACAGAGTGTGGGCAGCACGGTGGCATAGTGGTTAGCTCTCTCGCCTTGCAGCGCTGGGTCCCTGGTTCGAATACCAGCCAGGACACTATCTGCAAAGAGTTTGTATGTTCTCTCCGTGTCTGCGTGGGTTTCCTCCGGGCACTCCGGTTTCCTCCCACATTCCAAAAACATACGGATACGTTAATTGGCTCCCCCCTAAAAAATTGGCCCTAGACTACAGTACTTACACTACATAATATAGACATATGGCAATGGTAGGGATTAGATTGTGAGCTCCTTTGAGGGACAGTTAGCGACAAGACAATACATATATATACACTGTACAGCGCTGCGTAATATGTTGGCGCTATATAAATACTAAATAATAATAATAATTATCATACTTTGAGTTAAGACCTAATTCACCGGGAACCGAAGCACAGAGAGTAACCTTTATTAAGACTCTATTGTCAGGGGATTCCCAGACTTGGGCATATAATCCTCCCACGGGGGATAAGGCCTTAACCTCAGTGGAGGAATTTTTTAAAGCTATGGCTATAATTTACGATGACCCGGACATTGCCTCTACCGCTGAGCAGAAGCTCAAGTTATTACGGCAGGGCAAAGGTCCGGTAGAAAACTATGCTGCGGAGTTCAGAAAGTGGGCAGTGTCAGCCAGATGGGACTCATTCGCTCTTTTAGACTGTTTTTTGTCAGGGTTGTCAGACGCAATCTGATTTGATGTTGGGTCATCTTGAGCCCAAATCCATTGACGAGGCCATTTTATCAGGTATCAGAATTGGTCGTCGTTTACGATATCAAAGACAGACCCGGGGTAGAAGCAATGTGAAATACTTGTCCTACGCAGCGTCTCCTTCAGTTTCATCTCCTCCTGCTTCACCTCCACCGGAACCAATGCAGATTGGTCGGTCGAGATTATCTCAGGTGGAACGAAGACGCAGAGAGACAGAGCAGCTCTGTCTATACTGTGCTGAGGGGGGTCATAAAGTGCAGAATTGTCCCAAGAAATCGGTAAACGCTGCCGTCTAGGTGTAGTTGGAGGTAATACCCTAGGCGCACAGTCATTACCTCTAGAGGATAAACGTTTTCTTCTCCCTTGTACTATATCCTGGCAGATAAGACAGAGACTACTGAAGCCTTCATAGATTCTGGCTCAGCAGCTAATTTTATGGATTATGAATTTGCTAAGAAATTGGGGATTCCGATCTCCCCACTAAAACAACAGATCCGGGTCAGTGCAGTGGATGATTCCCCTCTGCAGAGTAACCACCCTCTCTCCCAGACCCCAGACTTGGGGGTCACAATAGGGGTGTTGCATAAAGAAAGTTTATCATTTTTTGTGTTGCGAATGGCAACCTCCACGATCATTCTTGGCATGCCATGGTTACAAATTCACTCGCCTCAGATCAATTGGGCTACGGGTCAGCTAACAAGCTGGTCTGCCCATTGTTATCATCATTGTCTAGCGAAAGTAACCTTTGGTAAAAGCAAGATCCACATGGAGGGATTGCCAGATCAGTATTCAGAATTTGCGGACGTATTTTGTCCCAAGGCTGCAGATAAACTTCCTCCACACCGTTCTTTTAAATTGCCCCATTGATCTTAGGTCTGGTTGTATGCCCCCTAGAGGTCATCTCTATAATTTATCTGGGCCAGAGAAATTGGCCATGCAGGAATACATCCGAGAAAACTTGGCAAAAGGTTTTATTCGCCCTTCTCGGTCCCCGGCAGGGGCCGGGTTCATTTTCGTGAAGAAAAAAGATGGTGGCCTTCGCCCATGCATTGATTATCGGGGCTTAAATAAAATGGACCCTGGGAAAGTTTCAGCTGTTTTGGAGTGGCCCCAACCTGTGGGGCTGAAGGCTCTCCAGAGGTTCCTGGGGTTCGCCAATTACTATAGGAGGTTTATAAAGGGGTACTCTACGGTGATCTCACCTTTCACCAGCCTCACTAAGAAAGGGGCAGATACTCATCACTGGTCCCCTGAGGCCCATGCTGCTTTCTCCACTTTAAAGAAATTGTTCTGTACTGCACCCATTCTGAGACATGTTGATACCACCTTCCCCTTTATTGTGGAGGTAGATGCCTCAGAGGTAGGGGTAGGAGCTGTGCTGTCTCAGCGTTCTGGGCTGCAAGGAAGATTACATCCCTGTGCTTATTTTTCACGTAGGTTTTCACCCGCAGAGAAGAACTACGATATAGGCAATAGGGAACTTCTAGCCATTAAGTTGGCCTTTGAGGAATGACGACATTGGCAAGAAGGCGCAGAACATACTATTACTGTCTATACTGACCACAAGAATTTGGAGTACATTGAGGGCGCTAAGAGACTTAGCCCCCGACAGGCTCGGTGGTCGTTATTTTTCTCGAGATTCAGATTTGTAATCACGTACACCCCGGGTAGTAAGAACATCAAAGCTGATGCTTTGTCCAGATGCTTTGAGTCCGAGACAGCACAGCCCTCAGACCCAGAAACCATCCTCCCTCAGAAAGTAGTTCTGGTCGCCACTGAAACCTGGAGGGACTGGACAGAAACATTGAGTCCGTTCCAACAGGACGTCCCAGAGGGAAAGAATGAAGGGGTCATGTTTGTACCATTGCCTTTCCGTCTACAGATACTGCAGTTGTTCCAATCCCACAAGAATGCTGGGCATCCTGGGGCCACCAGAACTCAGGATCTCATTGCGAGATGTGCCTGGTGGCCGTCTTTGGCAACTGACTGCAAGGAGTATGTAAGAGAATGTGCAGTGTGTGCTAGAAGCAAACCCTCCCGTCAGGCACCTGTTGGGACATTGCAATCATTGCCAGTCCCTAGTGAGCCATGGACCCATCTGTCCATGGATTTTGTGGGTGAACTCCCCAGGTCTGAGGGCATGACGGTCATTTGGGTGGTAGTCGATCGTTTTAGCAAGATGGCCCATTTTGTTCCCTTGAAAGGACTCCCCTCAGCCCAGGAGTTGGCCGATCTTTTCATCCAACATATTTTCCGAATGCAAGGGATTCCGGAAAATATAGTGTCAGATCGGGGAGTCCAATTTGTTTCTAAATTTTGGAGAGCATTCTGCCATCAGTTAGATATGGAGCTATCGTTTTCATCAGGCTACCACCCACAGACCAATGGCCAGACCGAGAGAACCAATCAGTCTCTGGAACAGTTTCTAAGGTGCTATGTGGCAGATGTTCAAACCGATTGGGTCAAATTCCTGCCTTTTGCAGAATTTGCACACAACAATTTGAAAAGCTCCTCCTCAGGTTTTCCCCATTCCAGGTGGTGACAGGAAGATCACCTAAGTTCACTCCATTACCAGTGGCTGCCACTCCGTTTCCAGCCTTGGAGGATTGGCAGAGGTCTTTCAGACGAGTTTGGGGAATGGTAGAAAAGAATTTGAGGCGGGATTTTCAGAGTCAGAAGAAACAGGCTGATAAGAAACGTTCCACAGAGTGGGAATTCCTTCCAGGAGACTTGGTCTGGGTGTCCACACGACATTTGGCTCTGAAGCAACTCTCTCCCAAGTTAGGTCCCAGATTTGTGGGTCCGTTTCCAGTGACAAGGAAAATCAATAACATCACTTATGCCATCGATCTCCCTACCAGCATGCGTGGTGTGAGATCGTTCCATGTGTCCTTGCTCAAACCGGCAGTGCACGTGGATTCCGCTCCCCCCCCTCCCCCTGTGTTGATTGATGACCAACCCGAGTATGAAATTGAGAAGATTCTAGACTCCCGGCTTGTGCAGAACTCCGAAATACTTCAGTATTTGGTGCACTGGAAGGGGTATGGCATTGAGGAGAGAACTTGGGTACCAGAATGCCGCATGCACGCAGAGGACTTGAAACGGGAGTTCCATAGATTGCATCCTGAGAAACCGGGCAGGAGATGTCCAGAGTCCACTGCTCGGGGGGATACTGTGAGAGAACGCGGAAAAGCCGCCACGTGTGCTGTTGAGGAGGCGGCTGCTTCCACATCCAATGCGGCGGTTTGCACGCGGAGGCGTGCGTCTGGTAACAGGGCAGAACGCGGAAAAGCCGCCGCATGTGACTAAAGTAAGGCGGCTGATTCCGCATCCAGCGCGGCGGTTTGCACGCGGCATTGTGTGTCTAGTGGGACTGGGTCTATTAGTGCACACAGGCTTAGGAATACACGCGCGCGTGCTGAGAGGCAGAACTCTTATACTGGATGAGGAGAAGTCAGCTGATCATGCCGATCAGCTGACGCCAGAGCAAGATACTATTGGTTGATCATTTAGGGGTGGTGCTGGAGGGCACTGCTCCATATATACTTGCTGCTGGCCAGTCTCAAGTTGTCTGCCGTTGCAATCACTACGTGGAAGCGCTCAGACCTTAGTCAGATCCCGCAGTGTGTTTGAACCAGGTGGCCCTGGGAATTCACACTGAGCCAGTTTACTTGTATTGTTATTCTGTTTATGCTTAGACTAGTTCCAGGATGTAGAGACCACAGACCTCACACCCAGACTAGGGAACTGTATTATCATCTGCGTTATACTCCAGACTAGTTCCAGGGTGCTGAGACCTTGCACCCAAGACTAGGGAACTTGTACGATCATACTGTTATACATCAGACTAGTTCCAGGGTGTAGAAACCAAGGACCTCACACCCAGACTAGGCATCGTTTGATATCTGTTATGACTTATTGCTTCTCTGACCACTCCTCTGTCTTCTGATTCGGTACCTTGCATATTTGATACTCTGTTGCCAAACCCTGCTTGCCTTGGATACCGAATCAGCTTTCCGTCTATGTACTTTATCTGACCGTGTGTTGCCGACCTGGCTTGCCCGACCTCGAGAGCTATCTCTCCCTTTAAGAGATAGTCTCTAGATCAGATAGTGACATCCACCTTCAGGTGTCACTCACCTTCTGGTCCTTCCTACCTCCAGCCTGACTCCACCCCTTGGAGAGTCTCAGGCTGCCGGAAGGTTTCTGGTCCTTAAGAGCAGTATTCTTCACTGCCTTTGATTACCTGCTCAGCAGGTGCATTACTCAAAGTATTACTGTTGGGGCGTGGTTTGCACACGGTGGAAGATGGAAGCCTAAGTTCAGAGCTCCTGCAGAGACTCACAAATCCCCGCAGCTAACACCCTTCCAGCGCTATGCTATCGAAACAAAAACATCCAGGAAGCTTCACAGACACCCAAAGAACAAAAGGTGTGCAGCCAAGCAGAAACATTCCAGACATATTTCGCTTGCAGAAGACGGACAACTCCCGGCGTGAGACATCTAAGATGACGCAGACACCTGCACCAGCAGAAGGCCCGCAGACCAGCTCTGCTACAGAACCTCTGGTGAGCCATGCTGACATGTTTGCTTATATTAAACAACTTCCTACGATGTCTGACATGAACAACTTAGCTGCAGACATTAAAAACAGTATGATGGGTGCAGTGTATGAGCTCAAGGAGGATGTACAGGGCCTAGTGAAGCGGATTGAGGAGGCAGAGAGGGCAGGAGATAATAGAGATGCAGCCATTGAGGAACTACAGCAAGCAACAGTTTCTCATAACTTGCATTTAATTGAGATGAACAGACATATGGAAGACCTAGATAATAGGGGACGACGACACAACATCCGTGTGAAAGGAGTACCAGAGTCCGTGCAGCCCAGCGACATTAACGCTGCCCTCCTTTCTATTTTTAACAGTCTGCTGGACAGGCCTAAGGACACTGCCATAGACATAGAACGTGCTCACAGAGCTTTAAAGCCGCGTGGTACAGATGGCGAAACTCCTAGAGACATTGTGTGCTGTTTGGTTAACTTCATGCTAAAAGAAGAAAAAATGCAAAAAGCAAGGGAACAGGACACCATAATGTTTAATGAAACAGAA
This sequence comes from Hyperolius riggenbachi, assembly GCF_040937935.1. Lineage (NCBI taxonomy): Eukaryota > Metazoa > Chordata > Amphibia > Anura > Hyperoliidae > Hyperolius > Hyperolius riggenbachi. The sequence continues at coordinate 186,575,546 of NC_090651.1, read as the reverse complement.
ATCAAATTATATCAAGACCTCTCACAGATCACATTAAGGAATAAGAGAGCCCTTGCTCCCTTACTCACTGAGCTCCGCTCACACAGCATCACGTACAAATGGAAATTTCCTTTCGGTCTGCAGGCCTCACGAGATGGGCGCATAGCGGTTCTGCGTCTTCCGGGTGATGTTCGCAAGTTCTGCAAAATCCTACGTATATCCTCTGTTGATTTACCTGACTTTTACGCAGATTTCCGTCTACCCGTAATCATGGGACACATGTTTAATGAAGGAGCCATCATCCCAGCAGGAGATATATGGCCTAATAAGCCTGGACTCAGACCCTCTTACCGCTCTAAGAAAAATGGCGGTACTGATCGTAACAGGTCCAGAGATCGTTCTCCCCTCGCTCCTGACCGAGATACCTCCACCAATAGAACGGGAGATGAGGACTGATATACCTCCAAGCTAATTACATTCGCTGTGTTAGCCTTTACTTACTTGCCCGTTTGAGTCTCAGCTCGCTGGGCTTTTGGGTGTCCTGATTATGGCTCTAAAATGACTGGTTGCCTGTGTTAATTTAAAGTTTATTTTTTCATCGCTACTCTTTATAATTGCACTATTTCTTGTTCCAGGATATTAATATGCTTAGTGGGGTTCATAGAATACTGTCCACTCTCATGTGCTCATAAAATGATTCCTCAGGCTGAATAGCTACTCTAAAATTTTGACTTAATACTTATAAATAAAGACTGTTTCAGCACAAGTAATAGGATAGATTTTAGTATATTGTCTAGTGTGATAGAGTTATATGATAATACTGATTCACTATAAATCCACATCTGAATGTTTGACCTATTTTTGATAAGTTTTTTGTTCACAGGTGCTTGATAGCATACACTTAGATACTAGGGGGAATGTGAGATCTCTATATATGGAGTGCTTCTCAGAATTACTTTTTGTTCCCACTTAAATATCATAAGTAGTTTTCTATTCTATTGCATAAAAACAGACTTCCAAAATTCACGGTGCGTATGATCATTTTCCCCCACAGAGGTGATTATACCCTTTTTATTTTTGTTTAAAAAGAGGAGTATAATAAACTCACCACCTCACACCTGCCCCTCATATTTTCTCTGGGTCCTTATTCTTTTATAAGTACCCGGGGCTTACTAACTCCATCACCTGTAGTCTTGACATTATTAAGAACACACCAAGTAACCTTCAGGAATTGCAACCTACCTGAGCTTGTACTGTACTGTATTTTTCTCTCTCTATACTTTACTGTTATTTAAGCCCTCTACCTCTGAGCAGGGACAATGGATATTGTAATCACATCCTATAATGTTAGGGGCCTTAACACCCCTGAAAAAAGACGCACTCTTTTTAGAGAACTTACTTCCAAAGAGGGAGACATCTCGAGCTCACTCCAACCTGAATTATCGCAAATTCTTTCTGTTTTAGGAAAGCAAATTTTTGTTTTACTTCCAAAGGTACTGATATTGGTCTAATCCAAGAATCCCATTTTAAACGTGATAGCGTACCTAAGATCCAAAACAAGTCTTTCCCTCACATTTTTCACTCCACTAATCCCAATGGAAAATCAAAGGGGGTCACAACTATGATTCACAAGCGCCTTAATTTTGACTTAGTTGACATTATGAAGGATGAAGAGGGCAGGTTTCTGTTTATCAAAGGAAATATTTCTGGGGAAACATACACTGTGGCAAATTTTTACCTACCAAATTCAGGTCATTACAAATTCATAAAAAAAGCAATCTCTAAATTAAAAGGTTTTTGTGAAGGGATTTTGATTGTGGGCGGAGATTTTAATGTGGTTGTAGATCCTAAATTGGACTCGTCCAATGGAACTTCCTCTCTTCCATTTCAAACGCTTCGGCTTATCAGACATCAATTTAGCTCATTACAACTGATTGACACCTGGAGAATAGTTAATGCATCTGGGAGAGATTACACATTCTACTCTGGGCTTCATAAAAAATATACTAGAATTGATATGATCTTCATTATGCAAAGAGATCTCGAAAAACTGATTGACTCTGATATTGGACCCATGTCAATTTCGGATCATGCTCCTGTACATACTAAACTAAGAATTGGTCCTCCTTTGAAAAAACATTGGACTTGGAGACTTAATCCTCATCTATTGTCAGATCAGACTAGAATCCAAAAAGTCAAATCTGCTATCTCGGACTATTTCCATAGTAATGGTCAGCCAGATGAAAATCCCCTCTTAATATGGGAGGCACACAAACCAGTAATTAGGGGAATGCTTATAGCTATGGGTTCCCTTTCCCAGGTTAAAAAGGAGAGAGATGCTGGTATTACTCATCAGATCGAAAAAGTAAAGACACTAGAAGATACACATAAGCACTCTTTATCTCAGACAGACTATGAGGAGTTGCAGGTTGCTAGAGAGCGATTACTCAAATTGTTATATTACAGAGCTAACCATAGTTTCTCTATGAGGAAGAAATCCTTCTATGTGGAAGGTAATAAGCCAGGCAAATTATTAGCAAGATTACTACGTAATCGTAAAATGGAACTTCAGGTCTCTTGTATCAAGAAGAAAGATCAGACTAAAACCTACAAATTGCAGGAGATAGCAGACCAATTTGCGAAATTCTACTCTGATCTGTACAATCTCTCACAAAATTTAGATACTCAGTCTTACTCCCAGAAAATTCAGGATTTCCTCAAAAAGTTTGGCTTGAAAAAGTTGAAGGAACAAGACATGAAAGAAATGGAGGAGGAACTAACAGAGGATGAGCTTTATTTAGCATTGAAACAAACAGCATCAGGGAAAAGTCCAGGTCCGGACGGGTTTACCACACAATATTATCGCCTATATAGGGATGTACTAGCTCCTCATTTCATAAAAGCTTTCAATAACATATCTAAGAATGACAGACATTCCAAAGAACTATTAACTGCCCATATAACGGTTATCCCTAAAGAGGGTAAAGATACTATGTTATGTGAAAGCTACCATCCTATTTCATTGCTAAATGTTGACATTAAGCTTTTTGCTAAAATGATTGCAAATAGGCTACTTCCACATATCCCAGAACTTATCTCTCTGGACCAGGCTGGATTTGTCCCTGGACGTGAAGCCAGGGACAACACAGTGAAAACCATTAATATTCAGCATTGGCTTTCTCGGCGACCGGTGGAGGGGCTACTTCTCTCCACCGACGCCGAGAAGGCCTTTGATAGAGTGTCTTGGTCTTATATACATTCCCTTTTGGAAAGTTTGGGCCTTGGTCCATCTATGAGAAAATGGATAGCTCTACTGTATAGTGACCCTTCTGCCTGTGTCAGGGTGAATTGTACTCTTTCTAAAAGCTTTCAGTTGAAAAATGGCACGCGGCAGGGATGCCCTCTCTCTCCGCTAATCTTTATTTTATCTTTGGAACCATTTTTAAATGCAGTGCGATCTAATGTAAATATCTCTGGAGTGCAAATAGGTGAAAAAGAATATAAATTAGCAGCATACGCTGATGATATGATTTTCTACATAACAAAGCCTTTAGTTTCGATTCCAAATTTACTACAAGAATTTGCGCTTTTTGCAGAGATATCCAACCTTAAAATTAACTTTTCCAAGTCGTTTGGAATGAGCCTGACACTTCACCCTGACACAAAAGCATCCTGTATTCGAAACTTTCCTTTTAAGTGGGCAGATAAAAGTTTTACATATCTGGGGATCCAGATCACTTCTAGAACAGACAAATTAAAAGAAAGTAACTTTGACCCTTTGCTTCGGCATGTCCAGCACACATTGGAGAACTGGCAGAGTAAGCCATTGTCCTGGTTTGGACGAATGGCTAGCCTAAAGATGACGATATTACCTCGCATATTGTATTACTTCTCTACTATCCCACTCTTTCTTCCTAAACTCTGGTTTGTGACCTTACAGAAAGCTTTCACTAAATTTATTTGGGGACAGAAACCTGTTAGAATTAGAAAAGATAAACTAACTTATCCTAGAGACAGAGGAGGAGCAGGACTTCCTGACATTTGGAGATACTACCAAGCCTCCATGATTAGCAGAATTGTGGATTGGCATTGTAATGAAGACTCTAAAGATTGGGTGAGGCTAGAAAAAGATTTCTTTGGCCAAGACATTAAGTGGTGCCCATGGAATCCTACACTAGATTACAAATTCTCAACCCTACAATACATTAAATTTCACCCATTAATTAATGCTACCTTATTGACCTTTCGAAAGTGCTGTTCAGAAACAAAAGTCTCGACTATACCTGGCCCTTTAACTTCATTGAGAACAACCAATAATTTCCTTCCTGGACACCAGACAGATTTTATGCCCCACTTGAACCTACGAAAGGATCTCCTTATAAAAGATCTAGTTGATGGACAGACTTGTATCCCCATAACTACTCTGGAAACTGACTCAGAAAATAAGATCCCTTTTTGGCAATACTTCCAATTAAGAACATTCCTCTCAGCAAAAGATCTGATTAAGGTAGCCCAAAATAAACTTACAGACTTTGACTCCTTGATTCTACAGAACACTCCCCAGAGAAACTTAGTCTCTAAACTATATAAATCCCTTCTGGACTTATCTCAGCAGCCCATATTTTTATTTAAAGATGAGTGGGAACGCAGATTCAAAAAATCATTTGATGAAGATGACTGGGAAAAAGTTTGCATTATGGGATATAAAAGCTCAGTAAGTGTACTGACTCAAGAGATGAACTTTAAATTGCTAGCTCATTGGTATAGAACACCCGCCTTTCTTAATCAGTGCTTCCCTCAGGTTAGTGTTGGGCGAACACCTAGATGTTCGGGTTCCCGAACATTCACCGAACATCACCGCGATGTTCGGGTGTTCGCGCCGAACTCCGAACATAATGGAAGTCAATGGGGACCCGAAATTTCGTGCTTTGTAAAGCTTCCTTACATGCTACATACCCCAAATTTGCAGGGTATGTGCACCTTGGGAGTGGGTACAAGAGGAAAAAAAATATTTGAAAAAGAGCTTATAGTTTTTGAGAAAATTGATTGTAAAGTTTCAAAGGAAAAACTGTCTTTTAAATGTGGAAAATGTCATGTTTCTTTGCACAGGTAACATGCTTTTTGTCGCCATGCAGTCATAAATGTAATACAGAGAAGAGGTTCCAGGTAAAGGGACTGGTAGCGCTAACCCAGCACAAGCAGCAGCACACGTGATGGAACAGGAGGAGGCGCAGGAGAAGAAGGCCACGCTTTTTGAGACACAACATCCCAGGCCTTGCATGAGGACAAATAGCGTGCAGATATAGCAATGCTTTTTGCCGCCATGCAGTCATAAATGTAATAAAGATGAGAGGTTCAATAAACAGGGACCGGCAACGCTAACCCAGCAGCAGCAGCAGCAGCACACGTGATGGAACAGGAGGAGGCGCAGGAGGAGAAGGCCACGCTTTTTGAGACACAACATACCAGGCCTTGCATGAGGACAAATAGCGTGCGGATATAGCAATGCTTTTTGCCGCCATGCAGTCATAAATGTAATAAAGATGAGAGGTTCAATAAACAGGGACTGGAAACGCTAACCCAGCAGCAGCACACGTGATGGAACAGGAGGAGGCGCAGGAGGAAAAGGCCACGCTTTTTGAGACACAACATCCCAGGCCTTGCATGAGGACAAATAGCGTGCGGATATAGCAATGCTTTTTGCCGCCATGCAGTCATAAATGTAATAAAGATGAGAGGTTCAATAAACAGGGACTGGAAACGCTAACCCAGCAGCAGCACACGTGATGGAACAGGAGGAGGCGCAGGAGGAGAAGGCCACGCTTTTTGAGACACAACATCCCAGGCCTTGCATGAGGACAAATAGCGTGCGGATATAGCAATGCTTTTTGCCGCCATGCAGTCATAAATGTAATAAAGATGAGAGGTTCAATAAACAGGGACTGGAAACGCTAACCCAGCAGCAGCACACGTGATGGAACAGGAGGAGGCGCAGGAGGAGAAGGCCACGCTTTTTGAGACACAACATCCCAGGCCTTGCATGAGGACAAATAGCGTGCGGATATAGCAATGCTTTTTGCCGCCATGCAGTCATAAATGTAATAAAGATGAGAGGTTCAATAAACAGGGACTGGAAACGCTAACCCAGCAGCAGCACACGTGATGGAACAGGAGGAGGCGCAGGAGGAGAAGGCCACGCTTTTTGAGACACAACATCCCAGGCCTTGCATGAGGACAAAAAGCGTGCGGATATAGCAATGCTTTTTGCCGCCATGCAGTCATAAATGTAATAAAGATGAGAGGTTCAATAAACAGGGACTGGAAACGCTAACCCAGCAGCAGCACACATGATGGAACAGGAGGAGGCGCAGGAGGAGAAGGCCACGCTTTTTGAGACGCAACCCAGGCCTTGCATGAGGACAAAAAGCGTGCGGATATAGCAATGCTTTTTGCCGCTATGCAGTCATAAATGTAATAAAGATGAGAGGTTCAATAAACAGGGACCGGCAACGCTAACCCATCACAGATGGTCATTGTTCATGTTACTTGGTTGGGGTCCAGGAGTGTTGCATAGTCGTTTCCAATCCAGGATTGATTCATTTTAATTTGAGTCAGACGGTCTGCATTTTCTGTGGAGAGGCGGATACGCTGATCTGTGACGATGCCTCCGGCAGCACTGAAACAGCGTTCCGACATAACGCTGGCTGCCGGGCAAGCCAGCACCTCTATTGCGTACATTGCCAGTTCGTGCCAGGTGTCTAGCTTCGATACCCAATAGTTGAAGGGTGCAGATGGATTGTTCAACACAGCTACGTCATCTGACATGTAGTCCTTGACCATCTTCTCCAGGCGATCGGTGTTGGAGGTGGATCTGCACGCTTGCTGTTCTGTGGGCTGCTGCTGCATGGGTGTCAGAAAATTTTCCCACTCCAAGGACACTGCCGATACCATTCCCTTTTGGGCACTAGCTGCGGCTTGTGTTGTTTGCTGCCCTCCTGGTCGTCCTGGGTTTGCGGAAGTCAGTCTGTCGGCGTACAACTGGCTAGAGGAGGGGGAGGATGTCAATCTCCTCTCTAAAGTCTCCACAAGGGCCTGCTGGTATTCTTCCATTTTGACCTGTCTGACTCTTTCTTCAAGCAGTTTTGGAACATTGTGTTTGTACCGTGGATCCAGAAGGGTATAAACCCAGTAATTGGTGTTGTCCAGAATGCGCACAATGTGTGGGTCGCGTTCAATGCAGTCTAGCATGAATTGAGCCATGTGTGCCAGAGTCCTGCCAGAATCCTCATCATCCTCTTGTGAGCATTGTGATAGTTGTTGTGATGCATCATAGTCGTCACCTTCCTGGTCTGCTTCTGCTGACCATTCGCGCTGAATTGTGGAAGTCCAACGTGCACCGCTCTGGCCCTCGTCAGTGGTGGCAGGAAATTCCTGCTCCAACTCCAGCTGTTCCTCCTCCTCTTCTTCGTCATAGCTGCTGGGGCCAGCGTTTCCTGAGGCGGATGGCCTGATGTTGGTACCATCACGCTGATCGTTTTCTCCTTCAGATTCCCCCAGTTGCATCATGACAGCTGTTTCCTTGATTTTCAACATTGACCTCTTCAGTAAACACAGCAGTGGTATGGTAATGCTGACTGAAGAGTTGTCACTGCTCACAAGCAACGTGGATTGCTCAAAATTTTGGAGGACTTGGCAGAGGTCCAACATGTTGGCCCAATCGGATCCACAGAAGCTTGGCAGCTGTCCGGATGCGCCTCGGTACTGCGCCGTTATGTACTGGACCACTGCACTCTTCTGCTCTCAAAAGCGGGCTAGCATGTGCAGCGTAGAATTCCAGCGCGTAGGGACATCACACAGCAAGCGATGGTGGGGGAGATTGAAGCGCTCCTGCATCTTGGCGAGTGCCCCCGAAGCAGTACTGGAATTTCTACAATGTTTGGCCACTCGTCGCACCTTCAACAGAAGATCGGCCACGCCTGGGTATGTCCTCAGGAACCGCTGAACTACTAGGTTCATCACGTGTGCCAGGCAAGGGATGTGTGTCAGCTTAGCCAACCTTAAAGCGCAAATGAGATTACTCCCATTATCACACACAACTATGCCCGGTTTCAGGTCCAGCGGTGCCAGCCACAAATCCGTCTGTTCCTTTATTCCCCTCCAAATTTCCTCCCCTGTGTGCTGCTTATCCCCAAGGCAGATCAGCTTCAGCAACGCTTGCTGACGCATGCCAACAGCTGTGCTGCACTGCTTCCACGATCCTATTGCTGCTGGTGCTGGGTTAGCGTTTCCGGATGAGGTACAGCTTTGAGATGCGTTGGAGGAGAAGGAGTCAGAGAGGTAGGTGCTGCTGTTGTTATCCAGTGGGAGGGACGGCGGTGCAGCTGTTTGCGGCGTGGGCAACACCCGCGCCGTAGCAGGTGAGGAATCGCTGCCAGGCTCCACAAGGTTCACCCAGTGCGCGGTAAGGGAGATGTATCGACCCTGGCCGAACGCACTCGTCCAGGTGTCAGTGGTGAGGTGAACCTTGCAGGCAACGGCATTCTTCAAGCTTCGGGTTATTTTGCTGACCACGTGCTCATGCAACTCAGGCACTGCAGAGCGTGCAAAGTGGTAGCGGCTGGGATCCACGTAACGTGGGATGGCCACTGACATCATGCCCTTGAAGCTGTTTGTCTCCACCACTCGATATGGCAGCATTTCGCAGGCCAGAAGCTTGGCCATGCTGGCTGTTACTGCCACGGCCCGGGGGTCATTTGCTGGCAATTTCCTCTTGCGATCAAACATCTCCGAGACAGACAACTGAATAGTAGGGCTGCACACTGAAGGGCTGTTGGTTGTTGTTTTTGATGAACACTGGGAGACCTCAAGAGCACTACTCCGGAAAGTGACAGTGTCAGCGTCTGATGTTTGTGAATGTTGTGAACCACGCAATGGCTGGGCTACTGCTGCTGCTGAGGCTGGTCTGGTGGTGAGTCTGGTGACCCCAAGGGAGGCAGTGTTGCTGGTACCCTGTCCTGCCGCGTTTGCCCACAGAGTGGGATGTTTGGATAGCATGTGGCGGCTCATGCTGGTGGTGGAGAGGTTGTTAATACTTTTCCCCCTGCTCAGGCGGGTCTTGCACACCTTGCTAATCGCCATAGTACCACCCTCAGTGCAGTCTTCAAAGAAAGCCCAGACTTTAGAGCACCTGCCTTGCTGGCGATTTCTGTTTGCGCCTCTTTTGCCTCTCACTTGAACTTCCACGCTTGTGGTGTCTGAAATTGCGCGCCGCCTACCTTGTGGCACAAGGCGAACTCGTGCAGCAGTGGGTTCTTCAACAGACTCATCTGTGCTGCTGCTACGACGGCGATGTTCTCGTTCACAAACAAAATCTGGGTCTATGTCTACATTGTCCATACCCTCCTCTTCCATCTCCTCAAACTCGTCATATGTCATTGTGGGGGGCCGCCGCCGTGGAGTAGAGCTCCCCAGAACAACCTCTGCGCAGCTCACTCCAACGTCGTCTTCCAGATCTTGTCGGCCGACCTCCTGCAATTGCAACCCCTCCTGCCCAACCTGCTCTGGGATTTGGGTTTCAAAGTCCTCGGACTCGCCTTGCATTTCAGTGCGCGGTGCATTTCCCACAGTTAATGGTTGTGAATCCGGGCACAACATTTCTGGCTGTTCCTCCATTGACCTTTCAAAGGTGAAAGTTTGTTGGGCTGGGAATAGCTACTGCGAATACCCCATTGTGTCCTGAGGTAATTCATCGGACTGGTTATCTGGCAGTTGTGTGCGTGTTGTCGCTGCTGGTTGTGTCAGCTTTGTGCCCACTGGCTCCTTGTAACTGGCTGAGGACTCGGACCTCGTGCGTGATGTGCTGGTGCTGCTTAACCCACTGCTGGACGCTTGAGAGGTCATCCAAGTAATTATCTGGTCCTGTTCTTTTGGATTTGTGAGGGTTGTTGTCCTGGACAACATGGGCGGTATTGAGTGGGTTTTCTTGGGTGCTCCCCTGTGGCCAGTACGTGAACCGTCAGGGGAAACACCTCTTCCCTTGCCCCTCCCTCTTTCACCGGATTTCTTCCTCATTTCACTTATCCTTAAAGTACACGCTGACTGGCAGCAGTACAGTGGCAGTACAGAAATGCTATACAGTGGTGGGTGAGCGGTGTACCACTATTCCCAGCAGCGACACAGAGCACAATGCTATACAGTGGTGGGTGAGCGGTGTACCACTATTCCCAGCAGCGACACAGAGCACAATGCTATACAGTGGCGGGTGAGCGGTGTACTACTGTTCCCAGCAGACACAGAGTGGCAGTAAACACAATGCTATATAGTGTGGCTGAGCGAGCGGTGTACTACTGTTCCCAGCAGACACAGAGTGGCAATAAACACAATGCTATATAGTGTGCTGGGTGAGCGGTGTACACAGAGTAGCAGTAAACACAATGCTATATAGTGTGGCTGAGCGAGCGGTGTACTACTGTTCCCAGCAGACACAGAGTGGCAGTAAACACAATGCTATATAGTGTGGCTGAGCGAGGTACACAGAGTGGCAGTAAATACAATGCTATATAGTGTGGCTGAGCGAGGTACACAGAGTGGCAGTAAACACAATGCTATATAGTGTGGCTGAGCGAGCGGTGTACTACTATTCCCAGCAGACACAAAGTGGCAGTAAACACAATGCTATATAGTGTGGCTGAGCGAGCGGTGTAGTACTGTTCCCAGCAGACACAGAGTGGCAGTAAACACAATGCTATATAGTGTGGCTGAGCGAGGTACACAGAGTGGCAGTAAACACAATGCTATATAGTGTGGCTGAGCGAGCGGTGTACTACTATTCCCAGCAGACACAGAGTGGCAGTAAACAGAATGCTATATAGTGTGGCTGAGCGAGCGGTGTAGTACTGTTCCCAGCAGACACAGAGTGGCAGTAAACACAATGCTATATAGTGTGGCTGAGCGAGGTACACAGAGTGGCAGTAAACACAATGCTATATAGTGTGGCTGAGCGAGCGGTGTACTACTATTCCCAGCAGACACAAAGTGGCAGTAAACAGAATGCTATATAGTGTGGCTGAGCGAGGTACACAGAGTGGCAGTAAACACAATGCTATATAGGGCAACTTGGAGCAGGGTAGGCCGGCACTCAGAAAGACTGTGATGGCAGGATTGCCAGCTGTGTATCTGGGCAAACTCCAGCAAAAACTACGTGCTCAAGACGAAAGTGGAAACATGGCATCAAACACATAGAAGAAAACAGTAATGATGTCTGGCACTGTAGTTTAATATAAAAGCAGCAGGTGTACAGCAGTGATAAAAACGTCCATGAAAAAACGTGTACAAGGTGTGGTACTTATCGTGCTGGTTGCTGGATGTGGGAGGCACTGTGGGCGCCAGTGGTTGCACGGCCTTATGACCGTTTCGCTTGGGGTGAGCCTTACTTCTTCGGAGGCCTAACGTGCACAAGTGTTGGAGGGAGGAGGCCATTGAAATAGCCTGCTTCCGTGTAGGTTCCCGCCCAGTTTCCCTATGGCGTGGGGCCAGTTGATTGGACAGAGCAGACGGCGCATCATACTGACAGCGCCACACATGAGTGTGCGCAGCATAGATGCGCACAGGGCTGGAGCGAGGGAGTGTAACCATGGCAACGCGCGCCGCCCCCAACTCAACACTTGTGCACGTTAGGCCTCAGAAGAAGTAAGGCTCACCCCAAGCGAAACGGTCGTAAGGCTGTGCACCCACTGGCGCCCACAGTGCCTCCCACATCCAGCAACCAGCACGATAAGTACCACATCTTGTACACGTTTTTTCATGGACGTTTTTATCACTGCTGTACACCTGCTGCTTTTATATTAAACTACAGTGCCAGACATCATTACTGTTTTCTTCTATGTGTTTGATGCCATGTTTCCACTTTCGTCTTGAGCACGTAGTTTTTGCTGGAGTTTGCCCAGATACACAGCTGGCAATCCTGCCATCACAGTCTTTCTGAGTGCCGGCCTACCCTGCTCCAAGTTGCCTTATTGAACTGTTTTTGTCTTCAGGCCTTGAGCACCAGATATGTCTAATATAGACGATGATCTTTCTCCAGAGGAGTTAGAGTCTGTTGATGAAGCTGAAAGGGCGCAGGGCGATCACGTCACTGCAGGGAGGTTGGACCTCACGGGTTTTTTTGCCCACATTAGTGGTCCTAACAGCTCCAATTCTACTGTGGGCGCCAAGGTGCTGGAGCAGAACCTAGAGAGACTCTGCGAGAGAGAAGTGGGAGTCTTTTGGACAGTCACCACCCTTGAGAAGTATAGGGGTGAAGACTTGGTGGCAAGAGGATTTAGGAGGTATCAAGAGCCTTCTGAATATAAACAAGACCCTAAATTCTTGGAAACCTGGAGGCAGGAGTTTCTAGAGCATTTAGCACCATTTAGCACGCTTACAGAACATAGTGCTGGATAGAAGCAAAGTCGAGCTCAATCTCATTACATCTGCAATCTCAGAAAGTAAAATAGAATATAAGAAATTGGTGTCTGAAAATTCGTATAAGGCCACATTGGATAAGATCGATAAGAAATTAGTACCTTTGCAGGACAATATCAAAGCTCGTAAATTGAAGAAATATTTACGCGATCGAGAAGATTATAAATTTGGAAGAATATTTTCCTGGGGGATTCCTGCCTATCAGAGACCGAAGGGTAGACCTCACTCCCCAGGGAGACCCAAGGGTTATTGGACAACTGAATCAGATTATAGCGGAGAAGATTCTTCTAACAAAACGCCTAGGCAAAAACCACGTAAACCCCAAAAACAGCATAAACCACAGAGACCCAAGAAATCCCCGACTGAAGAACAACAGGCCCCTTTAGGAAACGAATCCGGCGAGGAAGAGGGAACAAAAACAGGAGAAAAACAAGTGTCGTGGGGGGACAAAAAGAGAGGGAGCAAAAAGAGGAAAACCAGACAGTAATAATGCCCTCAAACAACAAAACCAATTTGGTCAACCTTACCTCTGAGATTTTACCAGAAGGAGTGAGCGACTTGTTAAGCAAAGGCCTGAACTATTCTCTATCCCCGCAATTTGATTACCGGAACTTCAAGGTGGACTTATATAAGGGAGTCAGAAAGTTGAATATAAAGCACTTTTTTCAAAAAAAGAAATTAGAAGATTTAGGAAGTAGTGCTCAGCTGGCAGGAAAACCCACAATAGGAGCTCTTGGATTCAGCGTCACAAAAAGCTGGAATGACAAAGATCTTGAAACTATCTCAGCTCTAAATGAACTATTAGTCGAGGAAGTTCCGACTGATGTGTCGCTACATGACCACAAGAAGTTTCAACCCTGCAAATCCATAATGCCCTTCCCTACACCAGCTGGGTCTGCCATTGATATTTTTGAACAACAGGTTGATAGAGAGATTAAGGCCCTGAAATATCCCCAGCCACAACCTAACCTCACCCCTGTCGAACTTAAAGCTCTGAAATGGTTGAAAAACCGTCCAGATCTCACTATTAGAAAGGCAGACAAAGGAGGTTCTGTGGTTATACTATCAACTGCAGACTATAAGAAAGAGGCATTACGCCAACTTACAGACACCTCCACATACAAACCACTCAAAGGAGACCCTACAGTAGGATACCAGTCTGCCTTTAGATCACTTTTACGACAGGGAGTTGAATTAGGTTTTCTCACTCCTAGACTAGCTAAAGACCTTCTACCAGAATATCCAGTTAAGCCGGTCTGGTACTATCTTCCGAAGATCCACAAGTCCCTGACCGATCCCCCGGGCCGGCCCATTGTGTCAGGCCTGGGATCGGTCACAGAAAGACTTTCTGGGTATCTGGATCACATCCTCAGACCTCTCCTTTCCTACATTCCGTCCCACCTCAGCGACACTCTCGATGTTTTGGAGGGCTTGGAGTCCACACTGTGGTGTGAAGGAGACCTGTTGGTTACCATTGACATCACAAGCCTTTACAGTAGAATACCACATGTAGAGGGTCTCAAAGCTGTAAAGACCCTCTTTTCAATGAATACTTGTGTGACTGTTTGGCTTTTATTTTAACACACAATGCATTCATGTTTGGCGACACTTGGTACCAGCAGGTCTCCGGAACCGCAATGGGGACTCCTGTCGCTTGTACATATGCTAACCTTTTCCTTGGGGCCTGGGAGGAGACGTTTATCCACGCTATGGACAATCCATTTAGGTCTAGCCTGAGGATGTGGTCCAGATACGTGGATGATGTCTTGGCCTTCTGGTCGGGGGACGTTGAGTCTTTGACCAGATTTCTGATCTTTATTAATACTAACAATGTAAATATGCTATTTACCATGGAACACTCTGCGAAAGCATACATTTTCTCGATCTTGAATTAATCATTCAAGATGGCGTTCTGAGAACGAAAGGTTATCGAAAACCGACAGCCTCAAACACAATCTTACGCTCAGGCAGCTATCACCCTCGGCATGTCACTAAGTCCCTCCCATATGGCCAGTTCCTGCGTTTACGTAGGAATAATGCCAGTTTGGACGACTTTATTGAACAAGCCATGGAGCTGAAATCTCGTTTACTTGCCAGGGGCTAAGATATTAACGAACTCGAACTTGCTATGAATGAAGCCTTGAAAAAGGATAGATCTAGTTTGATTACAAGGCACAATTTTAGGCGATCGAATAATACTTTAGGGGTCTTCACCTTTGGCTTCTCACCAATGGAGAAGGAAATTAAAAAGGTGCTGACCAGAAATTGGCCCATTTTGCTTCAAGATCCAGTACTTAAAGAATGCCTACCATCTAAACCCTTGGTTACCTTTAAAAGAGCACCTACTATTGGTGATCTTCTTGTCCATAGCAACTTTCGCGGAAATCCACGCCGCACATGGCTGGACGATGTGGCTACCACAGGTAACCATCGGTGTGGGACATGCAAAGCATGCCCACACATGAGAACCGGCAAATCTTACCAATTAGGTCCGATTCAGTTCAAAGTCCCGTTCTTTGCTACCTGTAGGACCAGCCACGTCGTTTATGCCCTTTGGTGTTTTTACGTTGGCATGACAACCAGAATGGTGAAGGACAGGATCCTAGAGCATATCCGTTTGTTGCCAAAAGGCAAGGGATGCCCTAGAGTGGGAGAACACATGGCTACTGCCCATGGCTCCGACCCAAGTCTTTTGTCATTCGCATGTGTGGATCAATGCAATCTCCCACGAAGAGGAGGCAATAGGAAGAAATTGCTCCTCAGGTTGGAATCCAAGTGGATTTTCAAGACAGACGCTATGGGCCCTCTGGGCCTTAATGATTATGTTGATATGGCTTGCTATATCGAACCTTAAGGGTTTTCCCACGAGGTGCTTCTCCTCTACCACCTCTGTCTTTACCCTTTTCTCACATGACCGTTTTTGATTTTTAAAAGAACCTTCTCTATATATACATTTTTCTTTTTTAGAATATAATAAAATAAAATGTTTTTTCAACTGCAATAGCTTGTAAATCATTGCGGTCATGTGATATATGCATCCTTGCATGGGTGGGGAGACCCCTGGGATATTTTTATCCTTAGGGATCATTCAGTCCTACCTTTGTCCTCCCACCTCCGCTCTCTATGAGCCTCCTTTCTTAGGACCCGTGTCCCGCTCACTATCCCTTCACTTTTTTCTTTCCCACACTTCACTTCCTTTTTCTTAACCCCTTCCCTTCCCTCCCCTTTCTAACCCTTACCTGGGACCATTTTCTAGATGCTAAATCTAGCACCCATTTTAGTAGCCATGCCGCTAGCTAATAAGCAAATGTTAGGGCAATTGACCCCACTTTACGGTATGGGACTTAGCACGCACAGCTTTACTGACTTCCAGCCTCCCGGGTGCGATTCCGGCTGCGGGGTGATTCCACCCTGCAGCCCCTGTCAGTGCACCGGGGGGTTGGTTTCATTCAAGGCTAAAGCTGTTGTTATGTGAGCTCCATGGCAACCGCATTGCGCTCCCCGCATCCACCCCCTCCCCGCTGAGTGGCTGCTGACGTTGATGCTGCCTCTCGCGTGATTTGGGGGAGGCGCGCGTTGCCATGGTTACACTCCCTCGCTCCAGCCCTGTGCGCATCTATGCTGCGCACACTCACGTGTGGCGCTGTCAGTATGATGCGCCGTCTGCTCTGTCCAATCAACTGGCCCCACGCCATAGGGAAACTGGGCGGGAACCTACACGGAAGCAGGCTATTTCAATGGCCTCCTCCCTCCAACACTTGTGCACGCTAGGCCTCCGAAGAAGTAAGGCTTACCCCAAGCGAAACGGTCGTAAGGCCGTGCACCCACTGGCGCCCACAGTGCCTCCCACATCCAGCAACCAGCACGATAAGTACCACACCTTGTACACGTTTTTTCATGGACGTTTTTATCACTGCTGTACACCTGCTGCTTTTATATTAAACTACAGTGCCAGACATCATTACTGTTTTCTTCTATGTGTACAATGCTATATAGTGTGGCTGAGCGAGCGGTGTACTACTATTCCCAGCAGCGACACAAAGTGGCAGTAAACACAATGCTATATAGTGTGGCTGAGCGAGGTACACAGAGTGGCAGTAAACAGAATGCTATATAGTGTGGCTGAGCGAGCGGTGTACTACTATTCCCAGCAGACACAGAGTGGCAGTAAACAGAATGCTATATAGTGTGGCTGAGCGAGGTACACAGAGTGGCAGTAAACACAATGCTATATAGTGTGGCTGAGCGAGCGGTGTACTACTATTCCCAGCAGACACAAAGTGGCAGTAAACACAATGCTATATAGTGTGGCTGAGCGAGGTACACAGAGTGGCAGTAAACAGAATGCTATATAGTGTGGCTGAGCGAGCGGTGTACTACTATTCCCAGCAGACACAGAGTGGCAGTAAACAGAATGCTATATAGTGTGGCTGAGCGAGGTACACAGAGTGGCAGTAAACACAATGCTATATAGTGTGGCTGAACGAGCGGTGTACTACTATTCCCAGCAGCGACACAATGACTGGGGGGACCCTGGCTAGCGTGGCTGGAGCGCGAACTACCCTGCCTGCCTACCCAAAGCTAAACCCACAGACAAATGGCGGAGATATGACGTGGTTCGGGTATTTATTTACCCGAACCACGTGACAGTTTCGGCCAATCAGAGCGCGTTCGGGTCCGAACCACGTGACCCGTTCGGCCAATCACATGCGCTCTTAGTTCGGCCATGTGGCCGAACGGTTTGGCCGAACACCATCAGGTGTTCGGCCGAACTCGAACATCACCCGAACAGGGTGATGTTCTGCAGAACCCGAACAGTGGCGAACACTGTTCGCCCAACACTACCTCAGGTCTCTGATGTGTGCTGGAGGTGTCAAAGTGCAAAGGGTACTCTTCTTCACATTTGGTGGGATTGCCAATCAATTGTTCCCTTCTGGACCAGAGTCCAATCATTAATAGCTACTATTGCTAGTGAAAAATTAGAATTTCTACCAGAAGTATTCTTATTACATCTTTCTAGAGAGAGCATGTGTTCATACAAAAAATCTCTTGTCAAACATTTGCTCCTTGCAGCCAAGGCATGTATACCTCTCAAATGGAAATCTACTGACCCTCCATCGATCTCCCTTTGGTTCCAAAAGATAGAACAGATTGAAAAAATGGAACAATTACGCCACTCCACCACAGAGGAGGTTGAAAAATATGTGATTATGTGGGCCCAATGGTTTGACTTCTTAGATAGCCAGAAATATCGAGACTTAATGATAGATAGGCAATCAAGGCCTCCCCTCAATGCACATCTGTGTTTAGGCCCAATTGTTATCCCACCCTCCCAGGTACAATGAAATATATCAAACTTCATTATGGACCTAATCAATAGCTTTAATTTCCGATAATTTACATTCTCTATTAGGTTGCTTCTAACTAAGATTGTATCTTCTATGGTCAAGACATTTACTATGCAGGTGTTATTATTTTCATTACAATGTGCACAGATGTGTATTCTTTTTATCTCCACTCATCTATATTTCATAATTGAACAACCACCAGCTCTTATGTGAATATATAATTGTAAACAGTTAAGATTTATAGTATAGTACTTTTTATCATTCTGTTTATTATGGGACGCGTTGTCTCTGTTTTCAGTACCATCTTCTGTATTACCTTTGTCCCTTAAGTGTGAAGTCTGTTCTTATCAGAAGATATGTATGTACACAAAATTGTCATGCTCTTGATTATATGTTGAACATACCTGACCATGTATATATATATGGTTGTTGCACATCTTCCAATAAAATATAATTGTTTGAAAAAAAAAAAGTATTACTGTTACACCAAACACTCACATACCTTCGGTGTCCAGAGGTTAGCAATATATCTGTATTATCGGTGATTCTGCAGATCATCAATAATCAGGTATATATCTGCATTCTTGGTGATACTGCAGATCACCAATAATCAGATTCTCTCTGCGTGCTGACACCAATCGTTACAGGCTGGTCATACTGTAACGATTGTGGAATTTTCTCAGTGGTCAGCGCACAAGATGTGCGCTGACACTGCGGAAGTCCTCCACAAGCGTATAAAACGACAGAACCCAGCTTTGGTGCAATGTACCTGTAGAGAGAAAGTGAGCACAGAGACAGAATGTATGTGTGTCCACCAACCTAGTCGCCACCCGGCGACGGTGAACACACAACAGCGGAAACCAAGTGGGAACACAATCGCAAGAGTGGCGATTGCCAACAGTGACACAAGACCTAGTAAGACAGAGCACAAGTGTAGCAAGAAAGACACAGCAAATAACAATGATCAGAATGCCAAGGGAAATAACAAACGCACTCACTAAGCGCGGTTGCACGAAAAGCGCAACAGCAACAAAACACGCTAATGGCGCGGTCTCCGCACGAAAAGCGCAACAGAGACAAAGCACGCCAACCCTAACTAACCAATGTAACACGAAAACGAATAGAGAACACAAACGCTTGCTAAACGGTTACCTCACCGAGCCTACAGCAAGCGTTCGTTCTAGACAAGACAGACAGAAGGAGTAGCCAGTAGCAACTGCAGCTCTGGCCTACACTCCCAGACAGAGTACAGAAGGAACCACTGCCACTACCGCTAGGGCGGATGCGATCCAGACAGACAGACAGAGCAACCAGTAGCAACCACTGCTCTGGCTTGCACCCCTAAGACAGAGTACAGAAGGAACCACCGCCACTACCGCTAGGGCGAATGCGATCCCAACAGACAGAATAATTTCCTGTCGTCGGCCGCTGGCGACAAGACAATCGCAACAGATAGACAGTACAAGGCAAAGCAGATAATACAACCTGACTACGCTAGAAGGAATGCTAGTGCACTCCCAAGGAATTACTCTAAGATATCTTAGCAAACAATTAGCAAAGGCTGAGACTCCAGGTAAGTTAGCAGGAACAAACCATCATGACCAGCAGGGAATTCTGGGAGGAAATGGCATTTATACTGCAAGCCATCAAAGGAAGCAGCTAAGCAATTTGCATGACAAGTGGATCCACACACCAGTACAGCAAAGCTAAGCCAGGAGCCGACCTACTCGGCATTGTTCATTCTGAGGGACGCTGTGCACTCCATATCTGCAGCCTGCTCCAGCACACTTGTGGCCAGCATACAGCATATTCAGCTACAAAGGACATCTCAGCATACAGTGAAACTCAGCTGTGGTGAGAGCCTGAGCCCACAGAGGTGTCTGGTAACACATCTATGCAAGCCTAATGGTTGTAATTAGTTACCTTGAGCTGATCTTTTGTTCATGGCAAGCTTTTGGCAAGCTGATACACTGGACTGCCTAATGCTTTGTGAACTGTGCTCTGCTTGGCTGGAGACTGCTTAACCCTTTGTGTACCTGTGCATAGCCTGGCTGGAATAATAAGTGGATGGCATATTTAGCAGTGCATTTTGGAGTGCAGTTATAGATCCTTACCTGAACTGTTGGTGACATTAGCGTGATTTTGCAACAGTAACTCCTTATGGAAGACAATTATTAACCCCTTGAAGTTCGAACTGGTGCATTACTTGAATGAAAGGAGCCCCCCCCCCCCCCCCAATACTTTGGGGAGCAAAATAACATCATTGTGGGTGCTCTAAGTTCTGTGTAGGGGGAATGTCTGTTACGCAGGAGTGAATGTGGTTTGTCAGCTGACAATAGAGGCATACACGGCCGTGTATTTTAGGGGGGATAAGGGAATGCAATGTGCTATCTATTTTTGGTTTTTTTTCAATAAACTTTTGATACTGTAAGTAGACGGTCCCTTCGATTCTTTTTCTACAGTACGCATTGTAAGGGAAACAGCTCCCAAATTTTTGGGTTACAGTCCGGTTATTACTTCTTGCACTCCCCAATTCTTTTATTCTTTTTTTCGATGCAAATTCCTCACCAGCAGAGCAACTCTGAAACTTGCAGAGTGAAGACAGGTCTCTTTTCCAGAGACCTGCTGCACTCAGACCTAAAAAATGGTCAAACAGCTGTCTGCCTATGCAGACAGCAGTGCAGATCATTACAACCAGTCCGTGTATACCTGTTCACTGCACCTGCGTGACAGCACACAGTTTTATATAACACTCACTGCATACCTGTTCACTGTACCTGTGTGTTTGACAGCTGCACATTTGTAATACCAGTCCGTGCATACCTGTTCACTGCACCTGCGTGACAGCATGACGTTTTATATACCAGTCACTGCATACTTGTTCACTGCACCTGTGTGTGTGACAGCTGCACATTGTATTGATACTAGTTCATTCATACCTTTCACTGCACCTGTGTGACTGCACATTGTTATACCAGCAGTTGGTGTATACCTTTCACTGCACCTGTGTGACTGCACATTGTTATACAAGCAGTCAGTGTATACCGTTCACTGAACCTGTGTGACTGCACATTGTATTAGTCAAGTCAGTGCATACCTTTCATTTTATACCCCCCAATATGGACAAAACAGGCAGAGGCAGAACCAGAGGTAGGCCACCTGGCAGGTCTGTTCGAGGTCGCGGCCTGGACCAAAGTACAGTGTTCAAAAGGCACGTGCCATCAACCCCCAAGATTGTCAGGACGTAGTTGACAATTTAACACAGAACATCTCAGCTTCCGCACGGAACTGTGACATATCTTCCTCCTCCTGCTCGGATTCTGGCACCCCACTTAACACTCAATTGGCCGCCACCACCAAAGTGTCATCATCCCAGGGCTCAGCGGTGTGGAAATTGTTTTGTGTGTCTGCCTCAGATGAGAGCAATGCCATCTGTACTCACTGCCACCGAAAATTGAGCCGTAGAAAGACCAAGACCCGCATAGGGACAACTTCAATACGAAGGCACATGATGAAAAAGCACAAACTGCAATGGGATGACCACCTGAGGAAAAGCAGCGCAAAAAAGCAAAGCCGCACACCACAGTGGTAGATACCAGGCCGCAATTATTTCTCAAAAAAGGCGATACCCAAACTGTACTGTATTGTTGAAAGGCAAGTGGTGTCATCTCTGGCACACAGCGTTGGGTCAAGGGTCCATCTGACCCCAGATTCCTGGTCTGAAAAGCATGGTCAGGCCTGCCCGAAGACTAAGTCAGTCCCCACACACAGCATCTCTGCCTGCACGCTGTGTGACTGTCTTCCCCAAGACTAAGTCGGTCCCCAGTCCCCACACAGCATCTCTGCCTGCAGGCTGCTTGACTGCCTTCTCAGCCACCACCAACAGGGTCCAGGACTTTAGGTGGGTCCCTGAATTTTTAAGGCCGCTGCAAGCAGTGGCCGCTAACAAATGCAATAGCAATTTTTTCTGGTGCGTGCACACGCCTGCCTAATTTTTCTGGCTGCACTGCAGCTGCAACAACAAAACAAAAGGCATGTACATGTGCCCATTCCCCTTGGTTATCGTTACCTTGCCGCGGTGAAGGGGCTTGCATATCACAATGAAGCAATGACCACCTTATAAATGAGTGTGTTGGGGGGCATACCTGACCGAAGATTATAAGGTCGTTGCTTCATTGTGGGCAGACCAAATTCGATCAGCTGGACAGTCACTGTTGTTCTGTCATTGAGCTACCTCAGTCCGGCGACCATATGGGCTTGAAAACCGCCATCGCCTGAACTCTCGCCATGGTGTGCACCAGTCCAGCACAGCCATCACTACACAAACAACTGTTTGCGGTGCGTTACACCGTGAGTTTGGTCTGTCAGTGTGAAGCAGTACACTAATTACACTACCTGATTGATGTATACACATGAAAGATGTTTTAAAGCACTTTATGCCTCCAATTTAGCATGCAATGTGCCATTAAAACCCTGCTTTGAGACTTCCGGTTCCGGCGCCTGTATGGGAGGAAGCAAGTAGCTGAGCTCCGTTAAGCCAGGCAGCCCGCAGCGGTGAAAAACCTACTCACACACCCGAGGATAGCACCACCTGGTGGCCCACAGTCTCCCGACCACGGAGACATCATCCATGGACCGCTACCTCACCCGCTCCACCAACGCGCGAGGTGAAACAGCGCAGCAAACACCACGAGGCAAGATGGCGCCTGGCACAGGGAAGCGCGGCTCCCGTCACGACTCCCAGGCCTCACAACCTGACTGGGGAGAGGACTCTGATGCACCCTCGGAAGACGGTAGGAGAGCCCCACCATCTCTAAACTATAAAGCCCTGGCCAAAGAAATGATGAAACATCTCACCCCAGACCTGGAAGCTGCAGTGGGGAAAGCTGTCTCCAAGGCCTTATCGTCCATTACTAAAGAGTTGCAGAAACACTCTGCCAGGCTAGATGATGCTGACCAACGCATTGCACAATGCGAAGGAGATCTAGACAAAGCATTCAACAAGATAGACTATCTTACTAAACAGAATGTTATCTCCCACGATCGCATTGAGGATCTGGAAAACAGATCAAGGCGGAATAACCTTCGCGTGGTGGGTCTGCCCGAGCATATACGCCCAGATACGCTACCTGAGTTTTGTGAAGTCACCCTTCCCCAGCTACTATCCCTGGAAGGGAACTTCAAAGTGGAAAGAGCCCACAGAGTAGGCCCACCTAAGTCGGAATCCGCGAAAGCTACCCCACGACTAGTCATGGTCCGCTATTTAGATTACAATGCGAAAGCCAAGATCCTCAGAGCGTTCAAGTCCCTAAAACAACCGCTATCCCATCAAGATAAAACCATCAGGTTATTCAATGATTATTCCTACGAAGTTTCCCAGAGACGCCAGACCTTCACCAAAGCCTGTTCCTTTCTTGCCTTAAGAAACATCAAATTCTCTCTCCTATACCCGGCCACTCTTAAAATAATGGAGGACGACGAGAAATTCCGCATCTTCAAAAATCCCAAAGACGCGGATTCTTACCTCCGTGCACGATTCTCCTCTCCCAATCGGAAAGCCGCCTCTCCAGCGCCGCAGTCAAGAGATGATGATGATGATCCTGCGTGATTTTTAGCCCATCTGCTCAGGTCCAAGAGCACTGCTGCGGTCTGAGGGATCTCCCTCTCTGGCTTCGGATGCGAGGAAGCTTTGGAGCTACAGGGAAGAAGAGAAGTCCATGCTTCCGCATATTTTCTTAGTTCTTGTTATTCTAAGGAAGTTGGATTTGCTCCCTCCAACTATACCTCACTATCTTCAGCCACCATACGCTTTTATTTGGCGTAGGAAATCAATACTAAACTGTTGGAGCATAAGTTCTTTTTTTGGTTCCTGTATTTTTACTTCTATTTTTACTTTTATTTTTGGGTTGCTCTCTCTGGGGTTTGTTGTTCTCAATACATGGATTATGTCATTACTCATTATGCATATCTGTCTGTTCTTATCTGCTATACACTGCTCGCCACCATATACTCACTTTTTTGAAACACCCATAATATGAAAGTGATTTCTTGGAATGTCAAGGGCTTGAGGTCCCCTGTAAAACGAGCACAAGTTATACGACATCTTAAGCATAGTAATGCTGACATTGCTCTTTTGCAGGAGACACACCTGGGGGCCCAGGAAATACAATTCATGAACAAGAAATGGGTCTCCAAATGCTTTGGCTCCCCAGCTATCAATAAGAAAGCGGGAGTCCTTATACTAGTTAGTAAAAAAATTAACGCTTCAGTTGATCATATTTTCAATGATAAGGAGGGTAGATGTGTGGCGATCAGAATCAACTTTCCTGACGATCCTCTAATCATATTTAATGTATACGGTCCCCAAGAGGGGAAAAATAATTACTTCAAGCAAATTCACACCCAAATACTTGCTATCAATCCCCAACAAATGCTAATGGGGGGAGACTTCAATGATGTCATGCATACACTCGAAGATAGGAAACTAAAGACACCCAAAATCACCCCAGGTCCAGCCAAACCCACCCCCTTATCTGAGCTCGCTAACTCCTTATCCCTACAAGACACTTGGAGATATCTCCGTCCCTATGACAGAGAGTATTCTTTTTATTCTTCCCCACACGAATCCTTCTCCAGGATAGATTATCTATTCCTATCAGCATCACTTTGCTCCAGATTGGAGTCGGCTGAAATAATGGATCTCGTTGTATCTGACCACTCCCCTATATCTATAAATCTCCTAGAACATACACCCAGAGGAACTGACTATATCTGGCGATTTCCCTCCCACCTATACAATGATGAAGAATTTCACTCTTTACTTCAATCTTGGTGGCTGGAATACAAAGAAGATAACTCCCAACATCAAAAAGATCCCCATTTATTCTGGGACACAGCTAAAGCTGTGCTCAGAGGTCGAATTTTAGCTCACACAAGCTCCAAGAAACGTTTAGCGCTCCAAAAATATAACCAACAATTACAACTCACTAGACAAGCCTATATCCAATATAAGCAATCTCCCTCCCCTCACCGCAGAGCACAATGGCTAAAAGCCAAAGCTCTAACAGACAAGTGGCTGAAATTGAGAGAAACCTTCACCAGACCATATCAGGCCCTCAAATTTTTTAAATTTGGCAATAAAGCCGGAAAGCTCCTAGCCACCTTAGCAAAGGGTAGATTTGCCCCATCTCCCATATCAATGCTCCAAAATGACCTTGGAGAGCTCAAGCACCACCCAAAAGACATCAACGATATTTTCTCTAAGTTTTTCAAGAAACTCTATTCTTCTCCCGCTTCGGGTGATGAAAATAAAAGCCTCTCATGGCTAGAGAAAATCCCACTCAAAACCCTTAACCAGGATGAATTAGCAGACCTTAATGCCCCAATCACAGCCTCTGAAATCACACTAGTAATTAAAAATCTGTCGAATAATAAAGCGCCTGGACCTGACGGCTTATCCTCAGAATTTTATAAAATTCTCCAAAAAGATATATCTCCTACTCTAGCCAATGTATATGATGAGATCCTAAAAGACAGCCGATTCTTATCTTCAGCCAACGAAACCTATATCAAGCTGATTTTCAAGAAAAATAAAGATCCTACCAAACCAGAGTCCTATCGCCCCATCTCTCTTATAAATCAGGACCTAAAAATTCTAACAAAACTAATGGCCAACAGACTTGCCCCATATATGCCCAAACTCATCCATCCTAACCAAGTAGGATTTACACAGGGGCGGTCAGCAGTCTCCAATATCAGGAAGCTCCTCACTATCCTTGAACAAGTAAAGGCTTACCCTTCCACCCACCAAAACAGCGCAGTTCTACTACTAGATGCTCATAAAGCTTTTGATGAGGTAAACTGGAAATGGCTGGACCTGGTTCTCACGAAAATGGGGTTCTCAGGTAGCTTCATGAACCTCTATAGGTCAATGTATTACTCCCCCAAAGCACGCATTTACACCCCGGGTTTCCTTTCTTCTCCCTTCTTACTGCAAAAGGGCACCCGGCAGGGATGCCCCCTATCCCCCCTTCTATTTAACATTGCTCTGGAACCCCTTGCCAGATTGCTTGATGAGCTGATTGAAGGCATCACAATTGGGGGAGAGCGGACCACCCAGGCTCTCTTCGCTGATGACATCCTGTTATTCTTAAATAATCCCGTAGAGCAAGTGCCTAAGATATTTAAGTTAATACAGGAAATAGGACAAGAATCCGGCTTCCGGATCAATAAATCCAAAAGTGAACTTTTATTTCTATCAAATAGAACCCCTTTGGCAACCATAAATAATATCTCTGAGGTACAAATTACTAAAGGACCCATAACCTATCTAGGCATTCAATTCCACAAAGACCCTTCCTCTTTGTACAACCTTAATATAACCCCTCTTATCCGCAAATTAGCCACACAGCTACAAGGATGGTTTAATCTTCCTTTAAACCTAATGGGTAGAGCAGCATTGGTCAAAATGGTCACTTTTGGTAAACTCCTTTACCCCATGCAGGTACTACCCCTCCTACTCAAACACTCCGATACCCAGCTCCTAAACAGAGCTATCTCTCAATTCCTATGGAAAAACAAAAGAGCCAGAATTTCTCTCTCCAAATTACAGCTCCCAAAGAGCCTGGGTGGTCTCAATCTCCCTAATATCCGTCTCTACAATCTAGCTTGTATGCTAAGACATGTTAGGGACTGGCTTTCTAAAACATCTGGCTTCTCAAATTATGCCTTAGAAAACGCCTTAATTGAACCATGGTCCCCGACAGGCCTTCTTCACTCCAATTGGGCTACTCTACCCTCTCGACTGAGACATAATGTCATTGTTCGAGACACTATCACTACGTGGAAGGAAACCAGAAAACTATTCCACCTACCCTGGAGGGTATCCAAGTACATGCCATTCTGGGGCAATCCGGCCTTCGAACCTGGCATGCAACACGGAGCCTTCCTTAGATGGGAGGAACAGGGTCTAAATAAACTTAGCCAACTCTTTGAAATGCACAAATCTAAATGGTTCACTTTCCATAAAATTGCTCAAACCTGGAATTTACCTAAGTCGGATTTTTTAGTGTATGGTCAGATCAGATCTTATGTCCAAAAACATCTTGTAAATAAATCCTGCCTAGACACATTCACACCATTTGACTTGTTTATACGACCAGGAGGCGAGATACTCTCCCTTTCTACACTCCACCGAGGCCTTCAAAATATTCAAGCACCAAAATCAGCCCTGGCCAATTTAAAGCGATGGTCCAAATACTTTGATATACCTGAACTAGAAGGAAAAATATTAGAGGGACTTCAAACATATAATAGCTTAATAATAAACGAAACATGGCGTGAATCTCATTTACTATTCCTACACCATGCCAAATATGCATTCAACATTCACTATAAAGCCCCTCCTCCCCACTACCATCCAGAATGCCCCAAATGTAACTTACCCAATGCTGACATGGTCCACTGTATGTGGCTATGCCCAAAAATCATACAATTCTGGGACCAAGTATCTCGGCTCCTCCAACGGTTAAAATGTGGCTCACATACTAGGGAACCTCTGCTCTATCTTTTTCACAATAAATCCAATCCCCCACCCCCATCACCCCATCCCCCAAAATATCCTGATATCTTGCACCTCACTTTAGCTGCTGCCAAGAAAGCTATACTCAATAGATGGATTTACTCCACCACCCCCACTATACAAGATGTCAAGGACATTCTCCTGGACCTTTTCCTAATGGATAAAGTTGATTCCCTACTGCACAAGGAAAAAAATGCCAAGAAATTTTTCAAGAAATGGAAACATTTTATAACTCTGATTTTCACCGCTGAAGAAATACAATCCCTGGTTAGCCCTTTCCGCTGTACAGGCTGGTACTGCACGGAAGACCTACATGACACCCTAGGTGTCTTCAAGCTCACTTCTTAGATTAGCCAAATGAGCCCTGACCACCCCCAAAAGGAGCAGACTCGGATATGACCTACTTTACAACTTTCAATAAGGACCTTACTTACTGGATTACCCCACGAGAGAGCAACCACAGGGAGGGAGGGGGGGGGGGGTTAAAGGGAGGGGGGAGTTTGTACATTAAACTTGTTTTTCATTAAGGATCTATGATGCTATATTGCTCTGCTGTACACTATCACTGTTACCAGAAGACTCTGAAGATTCAGAGTCTCCTAGGAATTGGTTATCTAGCCCACCCAACATTCTATGATCAAAATGCATGTCAAAACGACAAGATTCTACCATTTCCTGGTTGTAATTTCTCATACTCGTTGTATATTTAAAAACCGAATAAACAAGTTTAAAAAAAAAAAAAAAACCCTGCTTTGCGTCAATTCCGTACTTTTCCCCAGGACTTTTGGCATGTATCCCACTCCACCATGCCCCCCTCCAGGTGTTAGACCCCTTAAAACATCTTTTCCATCACTTTTGTGGCCATAATTATTGTTTGTAGTTTTGAAAGTTTGCCTGCCCATTGAAATCTATCGCGGTTCGCAAAGTTCACAGGTTCGCAAACTTTTGCGGAAGTTTGTGTTCGAGGTTCATGGACCTAAAATTGGAGGTTTGAGCCATCTCTACCCACGGCAAAACGAGGGGTTTATACCCCCAAATCCCCTCTGCTCGGTGCGGGAAGTGCTTTCTGATGAGGCAGAGCTTAGGACTGTAGCTCTGCCTATTCGCGCGTCAATCCCCGCTGATCGCCGCCTCTCCCACCCCTCTCAGTCTTCCTTCAGAGGGGATTTGGGGGGTATAAACCCCCCTTTTTTGCAGCGGGATAGCGGCGGTTTAGCAGGTCTTATGTTTCTTAAAATGAATGCAGGTTAAAAAAGAGAATTTAGACTCACTTCAGAGTCTCTTTAAAGCCACCTAGAAACAACAAAATCTCTAGAGACATCATCCTTAAACTTCACTATTTAAAGGCAAAATTTGAAATCGTATGTGCTGCCAGAGAATTTAGATTTAAGAGAATTGGGGATCATAAGATCCAAATATATCTAGATGTTTCTCCCATTACCTTAGCCTGCAGATGAGCCCTAAAACCTGTAACGAGCATAGGAAAGCTATTCCATCATAAGTGGGGCTTACTGTTTATGCTACACTTTAAGCTGGGACAGCAAAACTACCAAATCCAGTCCTTACAAGAAGGCCTTCTGGCACTAAAAAAAAACAAAAAAAAACAACCTACTGTAAGGGGGGGAGAAGTTACAAATGGACACTTCTAGTTCTTTCAAAAGTTTACAGAGAGACTAGCAGACATCCCCCATAGATACGGGCAGTTATTATCATTGCATTAATGTTGTATTTTTTTTCATTTACTCTTTCACAAAACATTTTTGTATAAACTTTTGAAGATATAATTATTCTGTTTTTTTGCTAAAATTTGCAGCTGTAAGGCCTTGCAACTCTGTTGTTTCTTTAAATACAGTATGTTTTGTACTGGCTATCTACTAAAATATGTTTGAAACTAACATGATTGTGCTGTATTAGCATTAAAGATCACTTTTTAAAATGTATACAGTTATAGACTTTTTAGCAAGCTCATGGTGAACTAGAACCTATACAGTTACAGCAAACCTACAAGTGTTTTTCAGATGAATTCTATGAATTTTGATGGTAATTATTAAACAGAATAGTTCTTCATATTTTAAAGAAAAAACACGTTTCTTAGATATGACACTACTTTTTTTGTTTTCATACCTTTTTATCACTGAGACCGGACACCTGGTCCACATATTCTTCTTGAATCATAAAGGCAGCAAGGTTGGCTGTATAACTGGCCAAAAAGATCACAGCAAAGAAGGCCCAAACCGATACCATAATCTTACTTGTGGTTCCCTTTGGGTTCTGCACAGGAACTGAGTTGTTGAATACCAAGCCCCAAAGAAGCCAAATAGCTTTACCAATAGTGAACGATGGGCCACCAGGCTCTGCAGAGGCAAAAAAACAAACAAGTCTGATTAACTCATAGCTAACATCCGCAATCATGTTAAGCTTAACAAACACTACACAATTCATCAAAACAAGAATACTGTCATTAAAAGAAGACTCATGCCTTAGGAGCCCAGTATGCAGTCTTTACTGTGACTTTAAATAATGTTTAGAAATACTGGGCCTGGTCCAATTCAATAATTTTTCATCTTCTGTTTAACCACTTCTCCTTCCCTGGGACGAGTAACTATGCCCCTGCAAAATGCCATAACTCCGTGCAGGGACATAGCTACTACGTCCCTCCCCACCGCGCGTTCTCGCTTGCCCCCCGCACCCCCTACGCTCGTTATCGTCACCGATCATTAGCCAATAGTTCCCATTCATTGACCTAAGTCCCCGTGTGAATGACAGCAGCCATCTTTGAGCCTGTGCCGCCATTCACAAAGAACATCCACGCATTACTTCCTATTTGCGTAGTAATACTACGCATAAGGAAGTCAGCTGCTAGAACATCTTGTGGCCAAATAGTAAAATTACATTTACTTTTTTTTTCAATAAAATACCTATTTGACTTAATTTTTGCATTTTTAATCAACCCCTAACCTCCCAGACTCCCCAATAGTTACCAATTTATTTATTTATTTATTTTTGAAAAAAAAATACATATACAAAAAATACATAAATAGTTACCTTAGGGACTGAACTTTTTTTTTTAATATGTATGTCAAGAGGGTATATTACTATTACTTTATAAATTAAGGGCTTGTGGTTAGGGATGGACCCAAAACTGAAAAAATGCACCTTTATTTCCAAATACCGTATTTTTCTCTGTATAAGACGCACTTTTTCTCCCCCCAAAATGGGGAGAAAAAGTCCCTGCGTCTTATACGGCAAAGGCAGGGAATCCCCGACTTATGAACACCCTCGGTGTTTTTTAAATGTTGCAATAACCGGGACAAATGGGAAAAAAAGTGTGGGTTTTAATTATGGTAGCATGTATTATTTGAAAACTATAATGGCCAAAAACCGAGAAATAATGATTTTTTTTTCCATTTTTTTCTTATTTTTCCTCTTAAAACAGTTTTAGAATAAAATAATTCTTAGCAAAAAGTACTCACCAAAGAAAGCCTAATTGGTGGCGAAAAAAACAAGATATAGATTGTTTCACTGTGATAAGTAGTAATAAAGTTATAGGCGAATGGATGGAAGGAGCACTGACAGGTGAAAATTGTTCTGGTTTTTAGTGGGAAAAACCTAAAAGGTACCAAAATGTAGCTGGAAAAGTACTTTCAAAATTCTTCTTAGTATTTTCTCACTTGCTGGTCCCGTATAAGGCATTTTATTTATAAGGTGTGAAAATATCACTTAGGAGAAAACTCAGGAGAGAAAGTGAATTGGATCAGGCCCATTTAATTTTAGGAAATATGTAATGATTAAACAAAAAAAAAAAGTTTCACTTACCTGGGGCTTCTGCCAGCCCCCTTCAGGCCTTGTACCCGCGCTGGCACTCAACGGTCCTCCAGTCCCCGCTCAGTTTCACTTTCACCAACTTGCAAGTCGACAGCTAATGCATCTGCAACCCTGGCCGTGTACGTTTTTGTTCGCACTTCCATCGCCAGGAGTGTTCTGCTCATGCGCAGTAGAGATTTTCTCGTACTGTACCTACGCAGGACTCTCTCGGTTGCAGGAGCTCAAACAAAAATGTGCACAACCAGGGACACTCAGGTGCGGTGGCCGGCGACTGAAGAAAGCAAAACTAAGCTGGGGACCAGAGCAAGGTTGAGTAACGGTGCGGGCACAAGGCGGCTGCAGAGGACTGGCAGAAGCCACAGGTAGGTGAAACTTTTGTTTAAATCATTGCAAATTTCCTTTCAATAAGATCTAGAAAACTTGCGTTCATTTTGGGCAGAAAATTTTTTATAACAACAGAAACCAAATTCCAGTGAGGTTACTGGGTAAGATAGTTTTAAAGTGGGGACAGAGGGCTGAATGAGGAACTATAGAAAGAAAAGAGTCACTGGAAATATTGCAAAGTTAGATGTTTATTGCTGTGTATGACACAAGTTGACTGCATGCTCAAAATTGTAAGTTCACCGCAGGGGCGTAGCTAGAAATGGCTGGGCCTCATAGCAAATTTTTCTCTTGGGGCCCCCCCACCCTACCCGCAGCTCCTCCTGGGTAAGGGGGGAAGGTGTAGCTTGGGGGACCTAACGGAAGAGTGGGGAAGAGGAGGGTGCCACTCAGGAGGAGGGTGCCACTGGGTGGGGAGGATGGAAGAGGAGCATACAACTCGGTGGGAGGAGGGTGACACTGGGTGGGGAGAAGGGAAGAGGTGGGTGCAACTATGTGGGGGGAGGGAGGTGCCACTGGGTGGGGATAAGGTTGTTACAGGGTTGGGAGAGAGGAGGGTGGTACATGGTGGGGAGTAGGGGAGAGGACGGTGCCACTGGGGTGGGGAGGAAGGGAGAGGAGGGTGATAATTGCCGGGTGGAGGGTAGAGGAAGGTGCCACTGGGGTGAGCACAGTCAGTGTCGTGACTATGTACTCTGTAAAATGCTGCAGAAGATGTCAGAGCTATATAAATACATAATAATAATAATAATATGGTAGGGCATTAGACTATGACTATGGTAGGATTAGATTGTGATCTCCTCTGGGGACAGTCAGTGACATGACTATGTACTCTGTAAAGTGCTGCAGAAGATGTCAGTGTTATATAAATACATAATAATATTGTAAGACATTTGAGTATTACTATGGTAGGAGTAGAGTCTGAGCTCCTCTAAGGACAGTGAGTGACAACGATGTACTCTGTAAAGTGCTGCAGGTGGGTGGGTGGGCTAAAAAATTACCTGTTCGGGAGGGTGGTTGAGCTAAAAAGATTATCTTGTCGGGAGGCAGGGTGAGCTAAAAGATTATCTGGTTGGCAGGAAGGGTAGGTGGGTGTGTGGGCTAAAAAATTACCTGTGAGGGTGGGTGGGCTAAAAGACAACCCGTGATCTAAAAGATTACCTGGGTCCGGGTGGGTGGGCTGTAATATTAGTTGGGTCCAGGTGGGTGGGTGTCCTGTAATATTACCTGGGTGTGGGTGGGTGGGCTGTAATATTACCTGGCTCCTAGTGGGTGGGTGGGCTGGGCTGTAATATTACCTGGGTCTGGGTGGGTGGGCTTTAATATTGTCTGGGTGGGTGGACTGTAATATTGTCTGGGTCTAGGTGGGTGGGTGGGCTGTAATATTACCTGGGTCTGGGTGGGCTCTAATATTACCTGGGTCTAGGTGGGTGGGTGGGCTTTAATATTACCTGGGTCTGGGTGGGTGGGCTGTAATATTGTCTGGGTGGGTGGGTGGACTGTAATATTGTCTGGGTCTAGGTGGGTGGGTGGACTGTAATATTACCTGGGTCTGGGTCTGTAACATTACCTGGGTCTGGGTGGGTGGGCTGTAACATTACCTGGGTCTGGGTGGGTGGGCTGTAGCATTACCTGGGTCTGGGTGGTCTGTAACATTTCCTGGGTCTGGGTGGGTAGGTGAGCTCTAACATTGTCTGGGTGGGTGGGTGGTCTGTAACATTACCTGGGTCTGGGTGGGTAGGTAGGTAGGTAGGTGATTACCTGTGGGTGGGTGGTTGTTTGATTACCTGGGGGGTCCTTTTGAATACCTGGGGGTCTGGGTGGGTGATTACCTGGGGGGTCTGGGTGGGTGATTACCTGGGGGGTCTGGGTGCATGTTTGATTACCTGAGTCTTTGGGTGAGTGATTACCTGGGTCTGGGTGGGTGATTACCTGGGTGGTCTGGGTGGGTGATTAGCTGGGGGAGCTGGGTGCGTGTTTGATTACCTGGGGGGGTCTGGGTAGGAGGGTGGGTGATTACCTGGGGGGTCTGGGTAGGAGGGTGGGTGATTGCCTGGGTCTGGGTGGATGATTACTTGGAGGGGGGTCCTTTTGATTATCTGGGGGGTCTGGGTGGGTGGGTGATTACCTGGGGGTCTGGGTGATTACTTGGGGGAGCTGGGTGCGTGTTTGATTACCTGGGGGGTCTAGGTAGGAGGGTGGGTGATTACCTGGGGGTTTGGGTAGGAGGGTGGGTGATTACCTGGGGGGTCTGGTTGGGAGGGTGGCTGATTACCTGGGGGGTCTGGGTAGGAGGGTGTGAGTGATTACCTGGGGGGTTTGGGTAGGAGGGTGCGTGATTACCTGGGAGGTCTGGTTGGGAGGGTGGCTGATTACCTGGGGGGTCTGGGTGGGTGATAACTTGGGGGGGTCCTTTTGATTACCTGGGGGGGTGTAACATTACCTGGGTTGGTTGGTTGGTTGGTCGGGTGGAAGATTACCTGGTCAGCTCAGGAGGGTGGGTGGTTTATTTGCAGAGGCTGGGAGGAAGGGACCTTTTCCTCCCTCCCTTTTTTCTCCGGGGGGGCCCGACTATCACTCCCCCTCACCTCGGCGGGCCCCCCTCCTGTTATACACGGCGCTGCGGCGGAAGATACAGCTATAGTCCCTGGGCTGCAGCAAACTCTAGAGCTCCAGCCGCCTGGTCCACTCCTGTCTCCTCCTCACCAATACCGCTCGCACGCACTGAATCAGGAAGTAGTGCGAGCGGTATTGCTGAGGAGGAGACAGGAGTGGACAACGCGGCTGGAGCTCTAGAGTCTGCTGCAGCCCAGGGACTATAGCTGTTTCTTCCGCCGCGGCGCCGCGCATAACAGGAGGGGGGCCCGCCAAGGTGAGAGGGAGTGATAAGAGTTGGGCCCCCCCGGGGAAAAAAGGGAGGAAGGGAAAGGTAAAAAAAAAATAAAGCCAGGAGCAGACCCCGGGCCCCCTCTCCCCTTCTTTGGCTACGGGCCCTATAGCAGCCGCTATGGCTGCTATCCTTATACCTACGCCACTGGTTCACCGTTCCTGTACTACACATTTAGTGATGTGAGTTTCATGCTCAAAATTGGATGTTATATCTTGAAAACTGTATCTTCTTTGTTAAATGTTCCTGTAGGTGTCCATCTAAAAATGGCGCAGGGAGAAAAATGGTGCACCGTTCTGCCGATAAATGTATCATAAAACGCTATTTACCGTTTTAATGTAAATATATTAAAACGGTAAATAGCATTTTATGATACATTTATTTCAGAACGGTGGGTCATTAAAAATGCAGGGGGCTGGCTAGTATATGCAGCGGGGGTTGGGGGAGAGAGGCAGCGGGACACTGGAGGGAATAGGCATCGGGGGAGGATGTGTGTAATATGCATACATTACCTTGTCCCGGCCGCCGATCGCTCCTTCCCTCCGTTCTTTCACTTCTTCCATTAGTTTGCTGTAGTCCTGCAGCCGGCCAATCACCATGCGGAGACCGAAGCCACATGGTGATTGGCTGGATGCAGGACTACAGCAAACTAACGGAAGAAGTGAAGGAGCGAAGGGAAGGAGCGATTGGCGGCCGGGACAAGGTAATGTATGCATAGTACACACATCCTCCCCCGATGCCTATTCCCTCCAGTGTCCGCTGCCTCTCTACCCCTCGACCCCCTCTGCATTTTTTAACACTTATAACGCTATTTAGCGTTATAAGTGTAAGGCACACTGCCTGCGCCATTTTTTAACCCTTATAACGCTAAATAGCATTATATAATGTAATTCTATGCGGCGCCCTTTTCATTCTCCTGGCGCTGTGCGCCATTTTTAATTGTCACGTCCTGTAGTGTCTACTAAACTATATGGATGCTTATTTGGATTCCGTGGAAATGAAATTCCTGCATTTCCGATCGAAACTCGGAAAACGGAAATCAGATTTCTGCAGAAATACCACATTACTGCAACTCAGTCATTTTAGTCCAATCACAGAACTTGGAAGCATTAGACCAATCAGAGAATGCAGTCAACTCGGAAGTATTTGGCTAATCAGAGAATGCAAAAAATGACCAAAAAAAAGACTACTTAGGAATCAGAAATCGGGAAACAAGAATCAGAAATCTGTGGAATAGGTAGTCGGCATTGGCAGAAATCAGAATTTCTGCAGAATAGTAAATTTGCATTTCTGATAATGCTAAATGTAATTTTTTGTAGAGGGCTTTTTTGGTCTTTCTAAGCCCTTTGTACCTTCCAGGTGGTTCTTGGTCACCATGAGCTTGTCTGGGTGTTCCTTCTAAGCTATGGTATTGTTTTACATGCAGGCATTAGTCCACTCCAGCCATTTGATAAGCACTTGTAGCACACTTTATTGATTATCTAGTATGAGTAAATATTACCAGTGCAACAATTCACATGTAGTATTTGGAACATGTGGACTGCTAAGAATCTTGAAGAAAAGAAAAAAAAAAGACACACAGGAACACTGGGAGCCTGGTGTAGTATAGTAGGCTATTACAAGATGGAAAATAAATGGATATAGTAGAGTGGGTAGTTACAACGAGTGTGGGGAACACTTATCCCCACTTGGGTTTGTGGCTATCTCCCTAGTGGAGGTCTCACTCACAAAATAGTTTTAATAAAACTATTTAAGTGCACTACCACATTTAGGGCATCCCCTCCCCCTTTAATAGTTCACATGTGATCACGTGCCTATTACCAAAGTGGGTCCATATTTGGACAAACTGTATTGTTTTAAAACAGACCATGCCATCTCACCTCTTCCATCAGCAAGGCACCTGTTGTATCCCACTGGGCTGAAATATTCAAATACAAATACTGCCACAGCGGACACAATGAGAAGCATAACAAACATCATCACCCAGACATCTGCGCTGAATGGCTCTATGGAAAGAAATATTAAGAGGATTAATATTTAAAAATATTATGGACTGCAATAATATTACAAAACTAACAGTGAAGCTTATGTGTCACACCATGGGGTGGCATTTCTAGTACATAATTGCTAAGAATCCTATAAGAAGGTAGATAAAACAATTTAGATGTTTAAAAAAAAAATACTCCTAAATTTAGGTGGATTTCCCGGCATGGAAGTTTAATCACACTTTTCTCCAACCCCTGGCTGTATTTTAAACTGATTATTGTGCCATTGCTAAAGCTTAATTGTATTCAAATGGGGCATAAGACGTTAGGTTAGGTTTGAAGCTAAATTTGAATCAACTTTAGGAACCTGCAGGGATACAATACTTTCAATCTCCAAGAGGTGACAAGGTAGTAAAGCTGTACAATATGCTGGTTTACCACTAGAGATGGCCCAAACGGTTCGCCAGCGAACGGTTCCCATCGAACTTCCAGGGTTCGCGATCGCGGAGAACCACAAACTTTTCCGGAAGTTCGGTCCGCCCCCATAGTGCACAATTAGGGTCAACTTTGACCCTCTACATCGCAGTCAGTAGGGATGATTGGAAAGAGCAAATTCCGTTCTGCCTGAATTGGCGGATTCTGCCAGCACTAAATTCCGTCGCTATGACATTTCCGCCAGAATTTTGCGAAATTCCGCGGAATTCCGCATTCTGGCGAAAAAATTAAACTAATCGCAAATGAAACCTTGTTTATGCTAAATGGTAGCCCATATCCCCTGTTGGCTGTTCCCCTGGTCCTTTTTCTCCCTCCTTCCCTCTCCTCTTCCTCCAGAGGTAGGAGGATCTTGTCTTCCAGGGAATTGTAGGATGTCAAAAGCCAGCTCACATAAATTGGCCAGGAATCGAACCCAGGTCTAGTGCTTGGAAGGCAGCTCTCCTTACATAGTTACATCGTTATTTTGGTTGAAAAAAGACATACGTTCATTGAGTTCAACCAGTATAAAGTACAACACCAGCCTGCTCCCTCACATATCCCTGTTGATCCAGAGGAAGGCGAAAAAACCCTTACAAGGCATGGTCCAATTAGCCCCTAAGGGAAAAATTCCTTCCCGACTCCAGATGGCAATCAGATAAAATCCCTGGATCAACATCATTAGGCATTACCTAGTAATTGTAGCCATGGATGTCTTTCAACGCAAGGAAAGCATCTAAGCCCCCTTTAAATGCAGGTATAGAGTTTGCCATAACGACTTCCTGTGGCAATGCATTCCACATCTTAATCACTCTTACTGTAAAGAACCCTTTCTGTAACGATTGTGGAATTCCCTCTGTGATCAGCGCACAAGACGTGCGCTGACACTGCGGAAATCCTCCACAAGCGTATAATTTGCGGGAACCCAGCAAAAGGTGCAATGCACCTGTAGAGGGAAATTCCTGTCGGCAGGTGGAGCTGTGGAGTGCAGAGGAACAGCTCCTCTGCCCTACCACACACGCCAGACAGGAATTGTACGAAGGGAAGAAACGCAATCGCAAGAGAGGCGATTGAGAATGAGCACAGAGACAGATTGTATGTGTGTGCACCAAACTAGTTGCCAACCCGCGACGGTGCACACACCACAGCAGATATGAAGTAGGAACGCGATCGCGAGAGGTGCGATCGCCAGACGTGACACAAGGCTACAGCAAGGCAGAGCACGAGAGTAGCAAAGGCACAGCAAATCATACAATGAGAAGATAAGGAAAATAACAAACGCTAGCTAAACGTGAACACCGCACTCATTCGCAACAGTGTACGCGTTTATGCGCGGTCTCCATGTGATAAGCACAATAGAGACAAGCACGTCTAACTAACCACCGACAGACAAACATGAAACAGAGGACGCGAGCGCTTGCTTAACGGTTACCTCACCGAGCCTCCAGCAAGCGTTCGTAGCAGACAAGACAGACACACGAAAACAGGAACAGGCGAGAAATAGGATCCACAGCACTAGCGAAAGAGGCTAGTGCGATCCAGGGAGACAGAAGGATCCACAGCACTAGCGCAAGGCGAGTGCGATCCAGGCAGACAGAACATAAGGATCCACAGCACTAGCGAAAAGAGGCCAGTGCGATCCAGGGAGACAGACAGATGGAGATCAGACGGATCCCCAGCACTAGCACTAGGCGAGTGCGATTCAGGCAAGACAGATAGAGGAGATAGCTGGTAGCAACCGCTGCTCCAGCTATACTCCAAGAACAAAGATCAGAACGACTTCCTGTCGACCACCGCAGGGACAGGACAATCGCAACAGACAAACAAAACAGATATGCAATCCTAACTGCACTAGGGAACCTGCCGAGTGCAGTCCCAGGAATTACTCTAAGCTAATCTTCAAACAATGAGCAAGGCTGACACTCTCCGGAGTGTTTCACAGGAAGAATCCTTATGACCAGCGAAGGTCTGTGATATCACATGGTATATATAAAGCAAGCCTACAAGGGATGTGGCTAGGCAATTTGCATGACAAACGTATGCAAATTCTTCAGCAGCAGCAAGCTGAAAAACTGACAAAAGGTCTCTCTTCCAGAGACCTGCAGAATGCAGACCTGAACAATGGTCAAAAAGCTGCCTGCCTGCACAGGCAGCTGAGCAGATCATTACACTTTCCTAAATAAATGGCTAAAACGTTTTTCCTCCATGCGCAGATCATGTACTCTAGTCCTTTGAGAAGGCCTAGGGACAAAAAGCTCATCCGCCAAGCTATTATATTGCCCTCTGATGTATTTATACATGTTAATTAGATCCCCTCTAAGGCGTCTTTTCTCTAGATTAAATAAACCCAGTTTATCTAACTTTTCTTGATAAGTGGGACCTTCCATCCCACATATCAATTTTGTTGCTCGTCTCTGCACCTGCTCTAAAACTGCAATATCTTTTTTGTAATGTGGTGCCCAGAACTGAATTCCATATTCCAGATGTGGCCTTACTAGAGAGTTAAACAGGGGCAATATTATGCTAGCATCTCGAGTTTTTATTTCCCTTTTAATGCATCCCAAAATTTTGTTAGCTTTAGCTGCAGCTGCTTGGCATTGAGTACGATTATTTAACTTGTTGTCAATGAGTACTCCTAAGTCCTTCTCCAAGTTTTATGTCCCCAACTGTATCCCATTTATTTTGTATGGTGCTAGTCCATTAGTACGTCCAAAATGCATGACTTTACATTTGTCAACATTGAATTTCATCTGCCATGTATGTGCCCATATAGCCATCCTATCCAGATCCTGTTGCAATATGACACTATCTTCCTGAGAGTTGATGATTCTGCACAATTTTGTATCATCTGCAAAAATAGCAACATTGCTCACTACTGCATCTACTAGGTCATTAATAAATAAATTGAAGAGCACTGGACCCAGAACAGACCCCTGTGGGACCCCACTGCTAACAGTCTCCCATTTTGAGTACGATCCATTGACCACAACTCTTTGTTTTCTGTCCATTAGCCAGTTCCCTCTCCATGAACACAGACTCTTCCCCAGTCCTTGCATCCTCAACTTTTGCACCAGAATTTTGTAGGGAACAGTGTCGAAGGCCTTTGCAAAGTCCAAGTATATCACATCTACAGCATTCCCAATATCCATATTAGCATTCACTACCTCATAAAAGCTGAGCATGTTAGTCAAACAGGACCTGTCTTTAGTAAACCCATGTTAATGCTGAGAAATAAGATTATTTTCTACTATGAAGTCATGTATAGTATCTCTTAGTAACCCCTCAAATAGTTTGCATACAACTGATGTTAAGCTTACAGGTCTATAATTTTCTGGATCTGATTTTTTGCCCTTCTTAAATAATGGGAAAACGTGGGCTGTACGCCAATC
Organism: Hyperolius riggenbachi; assembly: GCF_040937935.1. Classification (NCBI taxonomy): domain Eukaryota; kingdom Metazoa; phylum Chordata; class Amphibia; order Anura; family Hyperoliidae; genus Hyperolius; species Hyperolius riggenbachi. The sequence goes on along the minus strand of NC_090651.1, from coordinate 186,535,239 downwards.
CACTGGGACTCTGCCAGTTGCAAGAGAGTCACAAAAGATAAGATAAAGGGGTTTATCTATAACTGAACTTAATTCCCTTAGGACCCCAGGATGCATGCCATCCGGGCCAGGTGCCTTTTCTATTTATAATTTATTTAGTCTTGCCTTCACTTCTTCCTGCGTTAAGTATTTAATATTACAGTTAGAAGATTGAGACTCTTCCGCCTCTGTAGTTTGCAACAGTGCTGTTTCTTTTGTGAAGACAGAAGCAAAGAAAGCATTTAATAACTCTGCCTTACCTTGGTCATCCACCATTGAGTTCCCACCCTCATCCTTTAGGAGTCCTATACAGTCAACCTTTCTTTTTTTAGAGTTAATGTACTTGTAAAACTTTTTTGGGTTAGATTTGATATCCTTAGCGATTTGTTTTTCAGCTTCAATCTTTGCCAGCCTAATTTCTTTTTTACAATTTTTATTGCACTCCTTATAATTGCTTAGTGCAGCCTCGGTCCCCTCCTGTTTTAAGACCTTATAGGCATTCTTTTTCCTCTTCATTTTATCTTTAACCTTTCTATTTATCCATAGAGGCCTTTTTTATTCCTAGATATTTTGTTTCCATATGGGATATACATACTACAATATTGATTGAGTATAAGTTTAAAAGCTTGCCATTTCCCTTCAGTGTCTTCCCCTTGTAGTACATTATCCCAGTTCACCAAACTTAGTGCCTGCCTAATTTGAGTGAACTTTGCTTTTCTAAAATTCATAGTTTTAGTGGTCCCGCTGCCCTGTGGCCTATCAGTCACCAGATCAAACGTTATCATGTTGTGATCACTATTTCCCAAATGTTCTTGAACCTGCACATTTGATACATTATCTGGTCTATTAGAAATGATCAGATCCAGTAACGCATTCCCCCTAGTTGGTTCAGTTACCATTTGAGTCAAGTAATTGTCCTGTAGTGCTGCCAGAAATCTGATGCTTTTACCAGAATGGGTAGCCTCAATCCTCCAGTCAATGTCTGAAAAGTTGAAGTCGCCCATAATTATGATCTCATTTTTACTTGCAGCTTTTTCAATCTGCTGTAGTAATCGCAGTTCTGCAGCTTCATTAATAAGAGGTGGCCTGTAGCATACCCCAATAAGCAATTGGCAACTTTTATTTCCACCATGAATATTTACCCAAACGGACTCCACATCTTCGCAATCTTCCTCCATCTCATCATTGAGGACAGCTGTAAGAGAATTCTTAACAAAGAGACAAACCCCTCCACCTTTTTTCCCTGTTCTATCCCTCCTAAACACATTGTATCCTTTTATTTTTTTTTTTACTTAAAATTTTTATTGAAAATTTTCATATTTCAAATTACAAAGGTACAGCGTATGCAACATGACTGGTCATGAACATCAGGTATACATTTGTCGACAAGAGTGTATTGTAAAGACAAGGCTTGTTGTTGTTATTAAAAGCACTATTCTTGGTGAGACATCTTTACTTGGCTTATTGCCGCATGAATTGCTATAAGTATGAAGTTTGTCTAAAGGACACAACCATTGAGAGACTGTATACACATAAATGACCAATGTATAAATAATGGTATAACAATACTTAACTCTACACTTAACTTAACTCTAACCTTAACTCTAACCAGTGCTCCTGAGAGATTAGTTAAATGGATATTCAGTGCCCCAGGTTAATCTCTTCGAGAGTAGACTAAGCTGGTTACCATAGGTACTAAGGAACCACCTTTAATGCTATTGGAGGTGTAGTTGGGAGATTTATTTGACCGTGCCTCTTAGCCTATGTTCCATGTCAATATTTAAGTACGCTTGGTTAGTTATTTGTCCAATTGTTGGGATAGAGCTGCCTCGCCAATTGGCTATAATCGCTTGTCTTGTAGCACATAAAAGATGTGTAGTGTATAATCTATGACAAGGTGGAATTTGGTGGAGGTCTATATTGAGTATTGCTAGCTTGGGTGCTAGGGAAGATCTTACACCTGTTTGATCTGAGATTAATGAGGAAATTTTCTCCCATATAGGTTGTATTTTAGGACATTGCCAGAGAATGTGATATAGGGATCCCGAGCCCCCACAGTTCCTCCAACATTCCCCTTTTTCTTCTGGACCAAATTTGGATAATTTATCAGGCGTATAGTACCAGTTTAAGAAAATTTTATGTAAGGTCTCAATATGTGAAGTGCATTTAGAGTATTTTGACAAATGTTCTGTGGCTTTTCCCCAGTTTTCAAGGGTCATATTTTCGTTTAGTTGTAGTGACCAATTTTTTATGTATTTGTTCAGATTTGCTTGGAAATTTAAGGTTAAACTCTCGTAGCAGGTGGAAATTCCTTTCTTTGTCAAGAGATCTCTTTCAAATAGTTTGAGCAGGTTTTTAGGCCAAGTTGGGGAGTTATGGGTTTTTTCGGTTAGGTAATGTCGTAGTTGTAAATAGGTATGGAATTCAGTGTTTGGGATGTTATATGTTTCTTTAATTTGCTGAAAAGAGAGCATTCCTGTAACAGAGACTATTTGCTGTGAGGTGTGGATTCCAGCTTGGATCCATTTTTGGGTGTTTATATTAATAATTATACAGGAGATGGATTGTAAGGGCAGTGGGATTTGGATGTATTCTGTATGTGAGGGAGTCAACTGGAGTAGATTTCTCCAGGCTTTCACTGTGGCTTGTATTGTTTGGTAAGGGGGAAGAGAGATCTTATGGTCAGTACAGCTAGCAATAAGAAAATATTTTGGGTCACTTCTTAATAATTGGGCCTCTAATGTGGCCCATATAGGTCTGTTGGAGTTCTTCCACCAGGCCTTGGATATTTCTAGGTTGCAGGCAAAATAGAGAGATTTAAAGCATGGGACTCCTAGGCCACCCCATTTCTTGGGGACTTGGAGAGTTTTATTGTTTATTCTATGTTTTTTGTTACCCCATAAGTAGGAAGAGACTATTGACTGGAGGTCTAAGAAAAATGTATTGGGTATTGGGATGTTGAGGGTTCTAAAGATGTACGTGATTTTAGGTAGAGTAAACATTTTAAAGGCCGCTAGTCTTCCGACCCAAGAGAGTTGGTGTATGGCTCTGTCTGATAGTTCTTTTTTAATGCTGTTTATGAGAGGTAAATAGTTAAGCTTATAGAGTTTGGCCGCCTTATTTGTTAGTTTTATTCCTAAGTACTGAATGTTGTCTTTGGCCCAAGGGAAGGGATAATTATCTTTCACGAATCGTTGTATATGAGTTGGTATATTTGATCCTAGAATATATGATTTGGATTGGTTGATCTTGTAGTAGGATGATTGTGAGAAAACGTTTAGATCATTAATTAAATATGGAAGAGATGTTATTGGGTCAGTGATAGATAGTATTGTGTCATCAGCAAAAAGTCCAATTTTGTGTGACATGTCTGGGCAGGGGATTCCTTTTATGTTTGGATTAGTTTTAATTTTTATGGCCAGGGTTTCCATTATGAGAGTGAAGATTAGTGGGGATAGGGGACATCCTTGACGTGTGCCATTCGTAATTTTAAACGGTTTGGAGTTAAAGCCATTGGAGATTACTGAAGCGGAGGGTTGTGAATACAGGGCCATGATACCTAGTTGGATATTCCCCACCAATCCAAATTTCCCCAGCGTTTCTCTCAAGAACCCCCAATGAACCCTGTCAAATGCCTTCTCTGCATCCAGGGAAAGATACAGAGAAGGCACTTTGTTTAATTCAGTGAATCTTGTTAGGTTAAGAAATCTTCTTGTACCGTCTCCCGACTGTCTGCCTTTTGTGAAACCCACTTGTTCTGTGCCTATTATTTTCGGTAGGATCTCTAATAATCTAGTGGCAATTATCTTTGCGTAAAGTTTGGTGTCACCATTAAGGAGAGAGATTGGTCGGTAATTGGAGGTGCTACTTGTGTCCTTCCCAGGTTTAGGAATGATAACTATTTTTGCCACTAAATATTCTGGAGGAATATGACCAGATTGTAAAAATGAGTTAAATAATGTTTGTAATTTGGGTGCCAGTAGTCCTTGGAAGGCTTTGTAGTAATCGTTACTGTACCCGTCAGGGCCCGGGGCCTTGTTGGGTTTCATTTTATTGATGCTATTGGACACTTCTTCTATTGTTATAGGTTTATTTAATGTCATAAGGTCGTTAGGAGAAATTTGGGGGAGTGAGATGGATTCTAGAAAAGCTGCAATCTTTTCCGGAGTTGGTTGGGGTGTATGAGCATCGGTGTTGAGATTGTATAACGAGCTGTAAAAGTCGCTAAACGCATCAACAATTCCTTTGGGGTCGTAGATGGGTTTTTTTGTGAAAGGGTGAGTGATCATTTTTATGTTAGTTTGGGCTCGTTTGTGTTTTAAGAGATTTGCTAATTTTTTGCTAGCTTTATTGCCTTGCGAATAATAGGATAGTTTGCATTTGTTAATCATGTGTTCGTATTCTCCTTGTAGGAGCCCTCTTAGTTGTTGTCTTAATTGGAATAGGGATGTTTGGGTTAGTGAAGTTTGGGATTTCTTGGATACTTTTTCTAAAGATTCTATCTGTTGTAAAATAGTATTAATTTCCTCTCTTTGGTGGCGTTTTTTTTGTGCTCCAAATTTTATTAACAGCCCTCTTATGTTTGCTTTATGGGAAGCCCACAAGGTAGCAACTCCAACCTCCCCATTATCGTTTATGTCAAAAAATTCTTGTATAGCATTTTTTATCTGAGTTCTGTTTTGTGGAGAATGTAACAGAGTGGGATTAAGTCTCCATGCTGGTCTGTCGGGATGTGGAGCCCCTGTATTTAAAGAAAAGGAGACTGGTGCATGGTCAGACCATGTTATACTGTGGATTTCAGCTGAGTGAGCTGCGTGGAGGAGTTGTTTCTCGATGAGGAAATAGTCGATCCTGGACCATGTTTTGTGGACATTAGAGAAAAATGAGAAGTCTTTCCCATTGGCATTTAAAACTCTCCAGATGTCAAATAACTGTTCTTTATGAAGGGTTGTTTTCAGAGACGGGTATGTGGATCTTTTAGGGTGGGTAGCATCCAGCTTATTGTCAACACATATGTTAAAGTCTCCTCCGATTATAAGGTGGCCTTGTTGCAGAAGTTTCGCCTTCCGGATAATGTTCCTGATGCAGTTCACTTGTTTAGTATTAGGAGCATATATGTTGACTATCGTGAATTGTTGGGAGTTTAGTTCGCACGTTACGATTAAATATCTCCCTTGCGGATCTTTCATCGTCTTGTTAATTATAACTGGGATGTTTTGCTTAAATGCTATAAGGAGGCCTCTTTTCTTTTTACGGAAGTTGTTGAAGGTTAATTGGTGATACCCTGGTAGATTGCAGTAATGTTGATGTTTGTCCAGCAGGTGTGTTTCTTGCAGTAGCAAAATATCCGTATTCAGCCTCTGCAGTTCTTTGTTTAGCGAAAATCTTTTAACTGGTGAGTTGAGGCCATGTACATTTAGTGAGGTAAATTTAAGGGACATATTTCGGGTAATAGGGTGTTGATCTGCTGGTCTTAGCGTGGTCAAAGGTTTTAGAGGGGAAGAGTATGGATCTAGCTCTCAGGAGGGTAGACTGGTTAGAAGGAACATAACATTTATTAACCAAACTTATCAAAGCAAAAATCAAACAACGTGGCATTTAGAGTTCGCCAAAAAGGAAAAGCACAGGGATCAGTGCGTGATTCGGATATCCGGATAGAAAACCGGAAGCGACCTGAAAATGGCTTAAACTGCTTCCAAAAGTCTCTTCAAATGGCAAAAAACCCTTTTGGAGTTTCTCTCTCTCTCTCTCTCTTTCTCTCTTGGCCTGGGTGCCTTCGAAAGGGATTTTTGCCATTGAAGGTGATTTTGACTTCTGCTCGGATATCTGCAGAGCCGGGACAAGGTCCTCCAGCATCCAAGGCTGAGACACCAAAGTGTGCCCCTCCATCCCTGCCACCTGAGCCATCAAACACTGATTGCTATTAGACTAAGAGGCGCCACAGGGCCCACAACCTCCCCAACACCTTAATATCTAGTTATCTGGCTTGCAGTCACTGCTATGTATCCCCTTTTCTTATTTCTTTCTGCTTCAAACACAATTAGGAATGACAGCTGAATGAATTCTGTGCCCCCTCCTACACTGCGCCCTGAGGCTGGAGCCTCTCCAGCCTATGCCTCGGCCCGGCTCTGGATATCTGATCTAACTATCCACCCGGATTTCGGATTTCAGATGGGAAATCCGAGTTTGCTCAGATAGTCTATTCGGATTTTTAAAAATATCCAAATTGCTATTCAAAGTTCGGATAGTGGAAAAAGTTCAGATTATCTGGGTCGTTCGGATATCCGAAATCTTGCTGAGCACCACTGGTCAAAAAACAAAAGACGACTTCACTGAATTAAAGCGGTTTAAAACTCTGACAAAATTTTCAACAAAAATGTGTTTTCCTACTTTTTATAACCCATACAATTATCATATTTGCTTTTGTGCACGAGTATTAATATTCATTTAGATATTATAACTGTCAGAATCCGCTCTGCTGGCCTTGATTCTCTGGACAGTTTGTTGGTTTCCTATGCAGGCTGCATTGTTCAGTCCAGGGAAAAGAGGCCTTTTTGTCAGCTTGCAAGATTCAGGAAACTTGTAGTGACTGATTTGCATCCACTTATCTTGCAATTTGCATTTCTGCTTCCCTTGAAGGTTTTCAGTATAAATGTCACTTCCTCCCAGAATTTCTTGATCGTCATAGGTTCTGTTTTGTGAGCCTCAGCCTCCTTGTATCTTGTTGCTAAAATATCCTAGTGTAGTTAATTCTTGGGGAGTGCATTTTGCACTCCTACTAGTGCAGTCAGTTTTGTGTATTATTTGTACTGCCTAGTCTTGTCTTGTCCTGTCCTTGCGATTGCACTATCTCCAGCGGGTGCTGATAGTGAATCATTCAGTCTTGTTCCTTGATCGCAACCGCCCTAGCTCTAGAGGTGGTGGATCTCCCTTGTCTGTGTCTTGGAGTATAACCTTGGCAGCGGTTGCTACTGGTTACTCCATCAGTCTGTTTTGTCTGGAAAGAACACTTGCTGTTGTCTGGTGTTAGCCAACCGATTAGCAAGCGTTCCCGCTATCTGTTTTTCTTTGTTTTCTGTGTTCATTGGTTAGTCAGAGTTGGTACGTTCATCACCATTGCGCTTCTCGTGCGGTGACCGTGCTATTAACGCATTTGTCACTGTTGCACATAACGTGCGGTGACCGCGTTTAGTTAGTTCATTTGTTATTTTCCTTGGCGTTCGGATTGTAGTTATTTTCTGTGTCTTCCTTTACTCAATTCATGCTCTGTCTTTGCTCAGTCTTGTGTTTCTGATAGTAATCGCCTCTCTTGCGATTGGCTTTCTCACTCTGGTCTGTTCGGTTGTTATATGACTACTGTCGCCGGGTGGCGACTAGATTGGTAGACATTCATATAGTCTGTCTCTGTTCTTGCTCTCTATTGAGTTGCTACCTTGTTTATATTGCCCAGTGCTGCTTCACGTCGTGCAATTTCAATCTGGCATCTGTGGTTGTACAGAGGTCTTGTTCCTCTGTATTCCACAGCTCCACCTGCTGGTTGGAATTCCCCTCTACAAATGTATTTGCATATACAGGGTACTCTGGTTCTGTGATTGTGGGGATTCACATCTGCTTCAGCGCACTTAGTGTGCACTGACTGTGGAAATCGACCCCAGATCATTACATTATGACGAGCCCTACCGAAATTCCCAGTGTAGAGGGAATCTCTGAATTGTACGATTTTGTTCATTATGGTTCTTGTGTCTTTAAAAGATTTAAGACGCTGAACTCTGAAACCAGAGATGATTTTATATCAGAGTGTTTGAGATTTCTGGCGAATCCTGAATTTCAGGTCACTGAAATTTCCACTTGGGGTGCTCAGATTGCTTACAATCTTCTCCAAGGGGATCTGTTTGTGTGGGCTGATAAATGGTCTAAATACTGGAATCTGATACATAACCCTCGCAGATTTCTTGCTTATTTATTTTCTTGTAAGCTTGAAATTCCTATGCAACGCTATTTCAATGAGTTTTTTCCTGCAGTGCAAATTGCTGATCAAATTGGTTCATGCAGCACCGCTCAGTCATTACCATATTCCAATGAGTTGCTGGCTGTAGCTCAATCTGTTGATCCAGTAATTCCCTGCAAAACTATTCAGTTCGCTAGAGAAGGTTCCAAAGGTTCTTTTTCATCTGGCCAGCAGCAATCTAAAGCTGTAAAGATTAAAAAGAAAAAGTCTAAAAAACATACTCGGTATGTATAAATTGTCCACAGCGCTAAAAGTAAAATAACTTTTTATTGGTGAATAATAACTACAGATAAATACCTTCTGATTCTAAGCCCAAAAGAGCACCTTCCCCTTTAAATCACATCCATTCAAGCATACAACACCCACTCAGCCTCACTGCAGTGAGATACTCAAAAATGTGATCAAAAAAGGGATCCCAGTAAAGAACCAAAAATATGTATATATATGTATACTTCAAATGTTCATAAAAGCTTTTGCTACTGGCACTGACATCAGTCTGCTAGGAACAAGCTGATTGGTATATCCAGCATATGCATATAGTCATTCTGTGGAAGTAAAAGCAGTATTCTCCGCAGACTCCACTAGAGGTAGATGAATCTTCACAATTGTTCCTCAGTCGGATGGCACCTTCAATGTTAGTCAGCCCAATATCTAATCATTGCTTAATATGGAGGATCTTAGGCTGTATACATTACCCTCCAGTCGTCCGGATATTGAGCAGTCCGGGCACACAGCGGGTCTCCGCACTCCCTCAATCCGCTCACTCTGGCCAGATAAGTGAAAGCGGAGAGGATGTGCGTAGGTGGATACAGCAGATCCGGATCCACTGGACAAGTTTCCGTATGTCCGGTACGTACGTGGGAGCGCTCCACAGCGGTGGATTGATTGCCAGTGACGTCACTGTTACGTGCAGGCGAAGGGACGCTAACGTTTCAAGGGGTACACCCCTCTTCTTCAGAGCTACCAATTCGCCTTCCTCCACCACTTATGAGCGCTTCCCTTCCTCACAGATCCGCCCCTTCACCATAGAGACCAACCAACGCTGTGTAGCGTGCATCTCCTTGCACTTTCTGCATGATCACACATGCTTTCTATCTCGATCTTGCAGAGAAAATTCACTCCATATTAATAAATATTGCATTTAAATCCTTGCTATTTTCAAGGTTTGTGGAGAAAAAAATCACCAAAAAAATCAAAAGAGTAGAACAGTATATACATACCCCTATTGTGGACCTAAAATCTTTGGGTATTTTTAACCTTAGTAATAGGGTGTTAACAGCACCCGAAGTCTCCATACTTAGTAAGGGTTTAAAATTTGCCCCTTCTTCGAAGGTTAATAAGTTCAATGCTTTTATTGATATTAAAAGATTTATGAGAAAACTATGTTTAAAAAAAAAAATATTGTATGAAACGTGCTGATGTTGGTGCAAACACCAACACTGATTCATATTTTTGTCATACCAATCTAAAGCCGCAATCCTGTTTCTTTCCAAATTATGAGTATAGCAAAGCTATGACCACATTTGAAACAATGGTTGTGAGAGACCTGAAAAAAATGAAACTGAAAGAAAGATCACGGGATAATTTAACCCCAATGGAAAGAAAAGCCATGAAGTCGTTGAGAGAAGACACATCTGTAGTTATACGACCTGCAGACAAAGGGGGTGGGATAGTACTGCAGGAATGTGGGGAATATATGGAAGAAGCAATCAAACAACTGCCAGATACTGATACCTATAAAACTTTGAGAGGGGACCCCACTGGTCGATATAAAAAAGAGTTGAAACTATTATTAGATGCAGGGAAGTACTAACCCGGAAGGAGTATGAGTTTTTGATGAATGATAATCCAAGAATTCCAGTCTATTATCATCTCCCTAAAGTACATAAACATGATACTAAGCCCCCAGGTCGCCCGATAATATCGGGCATTGGTTCCTTGACGGCTAATTTGTCGAAATATGTGGATAATTTTTTGCAAAAACAGGTGGTAGCCACTCCAGCATATTTAAAAGATACGGGTCACTTTCTGAGGGAACTAAAGATGGTCGAGTGGAAGAAGGGGGATATTTTATGTACTCTGGATGTGAGTTCCCTGTATACTGTTATAGCACATGAGAAAGGTCTACAAGCATCGAAACATTTCTTATCACTGGATACAACCTTGAAGGAGGAACAGATTAAATTTATACTGGATAGCATGTTATTTATTTTGAAGCATAACTATTTTTACTTTGAGGGTGTATATTACCTGCAGCGGACAGGCACAGCGATGGGTACGAGGTTCGCGCCGGCCTTCGCGAATCTGTACATGGCCCACTGGGAGGCTCATACCCTCGACCGGTGGTCCAGGTGCTCCGGCGCGGGCCTCGTATTCTAGCGGCGTTTTATTGATGACGCATTTTTTATTTGGCGTGGTGGCGCCATATCCTTGGAGAACTTTATAAAAGATATTGGCAACAATGCATATAATCTGAATTTTACGGCTGATTACAGTGAGGATTTGATCAACTTTTTAGATCTGAGTGTATTTGTTGAATCAGATACACTACATACCTGTACCTACTTCAAACCTGTGGATTGTAACAGTTTTATTAACATCGATAGTTGCCACCTATCTAGGTGGCTGATGAATGTGCCAAAGGGACAATTTTATCGTCTTAAACGTAACTGTTCTAGACCAGAAGATTATTTACAAGAGGCTGAAACTTTAAGTGACCATTTTAGGGAGAAAGGGTATGAGGATGAGTTTTTAAGAACAGCTCTGCAAGAGACAGATTTGAAGGATAGGGATGAACTTCTGGCAGGCAATAGAGGAACGATAGCATGGTCAGAATCGTGTCCAACCATTCTTATGGATTATTGTGAACAGGCTGGTAAGGTCAAGAGTATTATCAATAAGTATTGGGGCATACTAAGAGAGGATGATTTGCTAAATACACATTTGGAAAACCATCCGAAAATTATTTATAGAAGGAGTATGAATGTGGGACAATTAATAGCACCCACAGTACCCAATCCCCCTTTTTTACAAAAACGTAAAGGTGGAAAATTTAGAAGGTGTGGAGGCTGTGGCATGTGTGAGGCAATCAGAGGTGTAAGAGTAAAACAGGAAGTAACCTCATTTCACAATGGTGAATCATTTCCAATAAAGGGAAATTTCTCATGTTCTACAAAAGGCTTAATATATATGATTAGTTGCCCCTGCAACAAGCAATATATAGGACGCACAAAACGTACATTGAAAAAAAGGATGGGAGAACATCTGTCCAATATATCAAGAGGATATGAAAAACATCCATTATCATTGCATTACAAGACGGCCCATAATTGCCAAATACGGGGTTCTTCCTTTTGTGGTGTGGAGAAAGTGGAGAAGGAATGGAGAGGAGGAGATTATATAAGGAAATTATCACGTACTGAATCAGCATGGATTTTTAAAATGGACACTATGACCCCAAAAGGGCTAAACTGTGACTTTGAATTATATGCTTTTTTAAGTTGAGGATGAATTAATTTCATATGCAGGTAGTTATGGGACAGTTGCGAGTCTCATTTTTACATGTACTACGTATATACATTTTTCAGCATTGTTTTTACTATTTTTAGTTTATTTTATTGATTTTTTTCTCCACAAACCTTGAAAATAGCAAGGATTTAAATGCAATATTTATAAATATGGAGTGAATTTTCTCTGCAAGATCGAGATAGAAAGCATGTGTGATCGTGCAGAAAGTGCAAGGAGATGCACGCTACACAGCGTTGTTTGGTCTCTATGGTGAAGGGGCGGATCTGTGAGGAAGGGAAGCGTTCATAAGTGGTGGAGGAAGGCGGATTGGTAGCTCTGAAGAAGAGGGGCGTACCCCTTGAAACATCAGCGTCCCTTCGCCTGCACGTAACAGTGACGTCACTGGCAATCAACCCACCGCTGTGGAGCGCTCCCACGTACGTACCGGACATACGGAAACTTGTCCAGTGGATCCGGATCTGCTATATCCACCTATGCACATCCTCTCCGCTTTCACTTATCTGGCCAGATTGAGCGGATTGAGGGAGTGCGGAGACCCGCTGTGTGCCCGGACTGCTCAATATCCGGACGACTGGAGGGTAATGTATACAGCCTAAGATCCTCCATATTAAGCAATGATTAGATATTGGGCTGACTAACAGTGAAGGTGCCATCCGACTGAGGAACAATTGTGGAGATTCATCTACCTCTAGTGGAGTCTGTGGAGAATACTGCTTTTACTTCCACAGAATGACTATATGCATATGCTGGATATACCAATCAGCTTGTTCCTAGCAGACTGATGTCAGTGCCAGTAGCAAAAGCTTTTATGAACATTTGAAGTATACATATATATACATATTTTTGGGTCTTTACTGGGATCCCTTTTTTGATCACATTTTTGAGTATCTCACTGCAGTGAGGCTGAGTGGGTGTTGTATGCTTGAATGGATGTGATTTAAAGGGGAAGGTGCTCTTTTGGGCTTAGAATCAGAAGGTATTTATCTGTAGTTATTATTCACCAATAAAAAGTTATTTTACTTTTAGCGCTGTGGACAATTTAAACATACTGACTCTTTGAGGTGTTTGAGGATTGCCTAGTCCACAATAGCTGCTGTTTTTTCCAATAGGCGCGGATTGCTACACACAATAAAAAACATACTCATCTGAAAGAGACGCTTCCTGTAGCTGTTACAAGTGAAAAGTTTGCTCCAGTAAAATCTGGTGGAATTTTCAGCCTGAATTTACCAACACATCTGAATGTGATATAGGCAGTGTCATTTGCTATATTAAAGGTGTAAAAAATTCTCTTTATGTTCCTGACCCCAATCCGTATGAGTGGTTTTTGGATATAAGTTTGTGGGAGCCTCCAATTGCTCCCTGGGAAATCGGGGCCCTTATTGAAGAGTAGAGTTGGGCCAAACCTCCGATTTTAGGTTCGCGAACTGGGTTCGCGAACTTCCGCGTAAGGTTCGGTTCGCATAAAAGTTCGCGAACCACAATAGACTTCAATGGGGATGCGAACTTTGAAAAAAAAAAAAAATTATGCTGGCCACAAAAGTGATGGAAAAGATGTTTCAAGGGGTCTAACACCTGGACCCCCAGGTGGAGGAGTGGGATACATGGCAAAAGTCCCCGGGAAAAATCTGGATTTGACGCAAAGCAGCGTTTTAAGGGCAGAAATCACATTGAATGCTAAATTGCAGGCCTAAAGTGCTTTAAAACATCTTGCATGTGTATACATCAATCAGGTAGTGTAATTAAGGTACTGCTTCACACTGACACACCAAACTCACCGTGTAACACACTGCAAACAGCTGTTTGTGTAGTGACGGCCGTGCGGGTTCACTGAACACAACAGGTATGCAGTGGCGGGTTCACAGAACAGGTATGCAGTGGCGGGTTCACTGAACAGAACAGGTATGCAGTGGCGGGTTCACAGAACAGGTATACAGTGGCGGGTACACTGAACAGAACCGGTATACAGTGGCGGGTTCACTGAACAGAACAGGTATGCAGTGGCGGGTTCACTGAACAGTACACGTATGCAGTGGCAGGTTCACTGAACAGGTATGCAGTGGCAGGTTCACTGAACAGGTATGCAGTGGTGGGTTCACTGAATAGGTATGCAGTGGTGGGTTCACTGAACAGGTATGCAGTGGTGGGTTCACAGTACAGATATGCAGTGGTGGGTTCACAGAACAGGTATGCAGTGGCAGGTTCACTGAACAGGTATGCAGGTATCCAGTGGGCTCACTGAACAGAACAGGTATGCAGCCAGGAACAAGCTAAGCCTAACTAATCTTTCCCTATGAGAGACAGTCTGCAGCAGCTCGCCCTACTCTCACTAATGCAGGCACACGAGTGAGCGTAATGGCCGCCGCTGCCTGCCTTTTATAAGGGGGGGAGTGGCTCCAGGGGCTAGTGTAGCCTAATTGGCTACACTGGGCCTGCTGACTGTGATGTAGAGGGTCAAAGTTGACCCTCAGGGTGCATTATGGGGCGAACCGAACTTCCGCAAAACTTCGCCTGCGGGACGCGAACGCGAACCACTGAAGTTCGCATGAAACCGTTCGCAGGCGAACCGTTCGGCCAAACTCTATTGAAGAGTTTGACACTGATTGGAAGTCGTTTTCTGATTTTTATTTCGGGACACACTGACACACCAAACTCACCGTGTAACGCACTGCAAACAGCTGTTTGTGTAGTGACGGCCGTGCGGGTTCACTGAACACAACAGGTATGCAGTGGCGGGTTCACAGAACAGGTATGCAGTGGCGGGTTCACTGAACAGTACAGGTATGCAGTGGCGGGTTCACTGAACGGAACAGGTATACAGTGGTGGGTTCACAGAACAGGTATGCAGTGGCAGGTTCACAGAACAGGTATACAGTGGAGGGTTCACTGAACAGAACAGGTATACAGTGGCAGGTTCACTGAACAGAATAGGTATACAGTGGCGGGTTCACTGAACACAACAGGTATGCAGTGGCGGGTTCACTGAACACAACAGGTATGCAGTGGTGGGTTCACTGAACAGGAATACAGTGGCGGGTTCACTGAACAGAACAGGTATGCAGTGGCGGGTTCACTGAACAGAACAGGTATGCAGTAGTGGGTTCACTGAACACAACAGGTATGCAGTGGCGAGTTCACTGAACAGAACAGGTATACAGTGACAGGTTCACTGAACAGAACAGGTATACAGTGGCAGGTTCACTGAACAGAACAGGTATGCAGTGGCGGGTTCACTGAACAGGTATGCAGTGGCGGGTTCACTGAACACAACAGGTATGCAGTGGCGGGTTCACAGAACAGGTATGCAGTGGCGGGTTCACTGAACAGTACAGGTATGCAGTGGCGGGTTCACTGAACAGAACAGGTATGCAGTGGTGGGTTCACAGAACAGGTATGCAGTGGCAGGTTCACAGAACAGAACAGGTATACAGTGGCGGGTTTACTTAACAGGTATGCAGTGGCGGGTTCACTGAACACAACAGGTATGCATTGGCGGGTTCACTGAACAGGTATGCAGTGGCGGGTTCACTGAACAGGAATACAGTGGCGGGTTCACTGAACAGAACAGGTATGCAGTGGCAGGTTCACTGAACAGAACAGGTATGCAGTGGCGGGTTCACAGAACAGGTATACAGTGGCGGGTTCACTGAACAGAACAGGTATACAGTGGCGGGTTCACTGAACAGAACAGGTATGCAGTGGCGGGTTCACTGAACAGTACAGGTATGCAGTGGCAGGTTCACTGAACAGGTATGCAGTGGCAGGTTCACTGAACAGGTATGCAGTGGTGGGTTCACTGAACAGGTATGCAGTGGTGGGTTCACTGAACAGGTATGCAGTGGTGGGTTCACAGTACAGGTATGCAGTGGTGGGTTCACAGAACAGGTATGCAGTGGCAGGTTCACTGAACAGGTATTCAGGTATCCAGTGGGCTCACTGAACAGAACAGGTATGCAGCCAGGAACAAGCTAAGCCTAACTAATCTTTCCCTATGAGAGACAGTCTGCAGCAGCTCGCCCTACTCTCACTAACGCAGGCACACGAGTGAGCGTAATGGCCGCCACTGCCTGCCTTTTATAAGGGGGGGAGTGGCTCCAGGGGCTAGTGTAGCCTAATTGGCTACACTGGGCCTGCTGACTGTGATGTAGAGGGTCAAAGTTGACCCTCAGGGTGCATTATGGGGCAAACCGAACTTCCGCAAAACTTCGCCTGCGGGACGCGAACGCGAACCACTGAAGTTCGCATGGAACCGTTCGCAGGCGAACCGTTCAGCCCAACTCTATTGAAGAGTTTGACACTGATTGGAAGTCGTTTTGTGATTTTTATTTCGGGAAGGATGAGGTGTTAATAAATGCCTGTATTGACTCTATGCGCACCTTGAATGAATCTGGTGAGTGTGAGGAGCATTTGGTGAATTCGGTGATTTTTGTGTGGCAAACGATGTTGTCTGAATTACATACACACCAATCAGTCAACTACTGTAAAAACACATTGTCAGCAGACGATTGTTCCAATTTTCCTGAGGTGAAGCAAGTACATTTTGGGTGTGTTTCATTCCCCAAAGCAACAGAATGTGTGAATTCTGAAATTCTGTTTCCTATGGCAACTGCTTGTGTGGAGTTTGAATCTGTGCAATCTGATGGCTTTATCTCAGGTGTTCTTGCAAATTATGATCAAAATGAATGTGTTATTTTTGCCAAAGATATATGGGTTCTCTCGTCAATTAAAAACAGATCTTTTTCCCCCAGTAATTTTTTAAGATCTTCCATTTATGAACTGCTATGGGGAAAATTCCTAAACGATGCAACTTTAAGAACAATGTTAATGTGCCAAATAAATTTCCTCGTGTTTCTGTCTCAACTTCTTCTGCAAAGAAACCTATGCCTCACTCTGTTGACACCTGTGAAAACACACTGCCAGATGAAAATTGTTCCAATTTTCCTGTCCTTGACATTCCGCAATGTGGTCCACAGATTTCGGAATCTTGTTCTTTAGAAGCTTCAGCTCCACAACCGAAGGCGATGTGGGATCCGCAAATTTTGCGTTCTGACTCCCCTGATTCGACATTGTTGGCTGAGTTTAAGGGTGATACAGAGCTTTGGTTTTGCAAATCTGATACTGAGGAATCTTTGTTTTGTCCAGAAAATATTTCTGTGAGCTTGCCCTGTACCATGAATGAAAGAATGTTGTCCAATCAAACTGACATTTGTGAATCCCTTTCTTGCTCTAAAGAAAGTACTGACTTTCCATCCTGTACTCTGTATGGGTCAATAGTGCCTTGTATAAAATATCCAGCAGAGAGCTCAGAGGCTCTTTTTGGTGTTGAAGCTATACTCACCTGTTTTTCTGCCATTCTGGAATTGCAGTCAAGTTTGACTTCTATGCAGGATTCTGTGTTCAGTGAAACTAAAGTCAGGGAGTCAGGGTCTGTTCCAGCAGATATTGCTGTGCAGTTAACCAGTGTGCAGTCTGTTCATGTGAATAAAATTCAGTGTGTTGTAGAACCATTTCTAAAACATAAGCTCTGTCCTCTTAATGTATTTGATGTTTTGCCTTGTAACATGGATAGTTCAGAATCATTAATAAGTTTACCAGAAAACTTAGGAATTTGTGCTCCTGAAGTTTTATTTGATGTTTTGGAGGCCTCTGAGTTCCTGTCTAAGGGTGCAGAGCTTTTAAGATATGCTTCCTGTCCCCTAAGTCCCTCTGAAGTATTGCCCACTTCAGTAGGCATCGCTGTTATGTTGACTACTTTTGCAGCTCTTCTGGAGCTTCAGTCATGTGTAGTCAATGATGAGTTTTTGTTGGGTACAGTTGTAGTCACAGAGACTCCTAAGTCTGATTCTCCTTTTGAAAGTCCAGTACCTGTGACCACTGGTCATGATGATTTTTTGTCTTGCTCTGAATCTGGTCTGGCTGTGTCGGTTTCTGGGGTCTACAGTTCCTCAGCATGCCCAGTGGTTGCTCCTGTTCCAGTGTGCCTAGATGTTTTCCGTGATCCAGTGTGTCCGGAGGTGCCCTCTATGTTTATGTGCTCCAATGTCCCCCTGGTGGTGTCTTGTCCAGAAGGTGTCGGTGGCGCCACATGCCTTAATATGGTTCTAATACCTAAAAACTCTGTTTGTGACAGTTGTCCTTGTGACTTTGGCTTGGGGGTTTCCCTGAGTCATGTGGGGGGTCCTGTTGGATCACCATGTGACTCTCTGGGATTTTCGAATCTCTTGGGGTCTCTTTGGAATTGTGAGTCATTCTTGGAGATTCCTGGGGGGTCTTGCCTTGGTACTTTGGACTGGTGCAATAATGAGTATTATGCTGGAGAAGACCATTGTAGTGGGCACAACTCTGAAGGTTTCAGGTTCTTTGGACTTGACCTGGGGGACTGGGTGTATCATGTCAAGGCTCTCGGTGGGCATTGTTCTGGTAGTCGCGGTGCTCATGGGTATCACTTTGGAACTTGTTGTACTGATGGGCATGGCTTTTGGGGTTCTGGGGCTGATTGTTTCCGTCATGGTTTAGTCAGTTCAGGAAGCATGCCTGGTTGGTCTACCCCGGCTGTTCTGAATCATCTTTTTGATTGTTTTGCGGGGAGGAGGGTCTTCTGTTTTAAAAGTCGTCTGGAATCCGTCTTTAAAGGGGGGGGGGGGGTAATGTCAGAATCCGCTCTGCTGGCCTTGATTCTCTGGATAGTTTGTTGGTTTCCTATGCAGGCTGCATAGTTCAGTCCAGGGAAAAGAGGCCTTTTTGTCAGCTTGCAAGATTCGGGAGGCCTGCTGCTGTGGTTACTGATTTGCATCCACTTATCTTGCAATTTGCATTTCTGCTTCCCTTGAAGGTTTTCAGTATAAATGTCACTTCCTCCCAGAATTCCTTGCTCGTCATAGGTTCTGTTTTGTTAGACTGACCTTAGAGCCTCAGCCTCTTTGTATCTTGTTGCTAAAATATCCTAGTGTAGTTAATTCTTGGGGAGTGCATTTTGCACTCTTACTAGTGCAGTCAGTTTTGTGTATTATTTGTACTGCCTAGTCTTGTCTTGTCCTGTCCTTGCGATTGCACTCCAGTGGTGGCTGATAGTAAATCGTTCAGTCCTGTTCCTTGATCGCATTCGCCCTAGCTCTAGAGGTGGTGGATCTCCTTTGTCTGTGTCTTGGAGTATAACCTTGGCAGTGGTTGCTACTGGTTACTCCATCAATCTGTTTTGTCTGGAACGAACGCTTGCTGTTGTCTGGTGTCAGCCAACCGATTAGCAAGCGTTCCCGCTATCTGTTTGTCTTTGTTTTCTGTGTTCATTGGTTAGTCAGAGTTGGTACGTTTGTCACTGCTGCGCTTCTCGTGCGGTGACCGTGCTATTAACGCGCTTGTCACTGTTGCGCATAACGTGCGGTGACCGCGTTTAGTTAGTTCATTAGTTATTTTCCTTGGCGTTCGAATTGTAGTTATTTTCTGTGTCTTCCTTTACTCAATTCATGCTCTGTCTTTGCTCAGTCTTGTGTTTCTGATAGCAATCGCCTCTCTTGCGATTGGCTTTCTCACTCTGGTCTGTTCGGTTGTTATATGTCTACCGTCGCCGGGTGGCGACTAGATTGGTAGACATTCACATAGTCTGTCTCTGTTCTTGCTCTCTATTGAGTTGCTACCTTGTTTATATTGTCCAGTGCTGCTTCACGTCGTGCAATTTCAATCTGGCATCTGTGGTTGTACAGAGGAATCAGGCTGATTCCTATTGGAGGAAGGTTCCTGCAGTAACCAATGAGGAAGGCTTTCTAACTATCCCAGCGCTACCCGGGGCTGAATACGCAGCACACGCGGGTGTATGCGCAGAACTACTTACTTGCCGAATGCCGATGCAAGGATAACGGTCTGTAACAATACCACCCGATCCTCTCCCTCCGTCCTCAGCCTATAACCACCCGATCCTCTCCCTCCGCGGGCAGCCTCCATCCTCAGCATATAACCACCCGATCCTCTCCCTCCGCGGGCAGTCTCCGTCCTCAGCATAATTACTAAGGCACAATACCACCCTATCCTCTCCTCCTCCGCAGGACACCGCGGGGAACCCCCTCAGGCCCACACAGAGCCGACAGCCCCCTCAGGCCCACACAGAGCTGACAGCCCCCTCAGCCAGCACAGAGCCGACAGCCCCCTCAGCCAGCACAGACAGGGTTGCCAACCTAATTTCTAATTTTTGACGGACAAAAGTCCTAAAAAAGCAGGACACCCACAATTTTGGACGGACAGGGGGCGGAGTTGGGGGTGGAGTCAAAAGCGTACTTTTAAAGTGCACCTTAACTGAAAGGGAAATGGAGGATTCCTTTTAAACAATACCAGTTGCTTGGCAGTCGTACTGATCTCTTCGGCTGCAGTAGTGGCTGAATCACACACCTGAAACAAGCATGTTGCTAATCCAGTCTAACTTCAGTCAGAGCACCTGATCTGCATGCTTGTTCAGGAGCTGTGGCTGAAAGTATTAGAGACACAGAATCAGCAGGAGAGTCAGGCAACTGGTATTATTTTAAAAGGAAAAATCCACAGCCTTCTCAGTTTAGGTTCACTTCAAGTAGAGTTTTGAGTGGCGCTAAGCTCTGGCCATCATTATTAGTATTGACATGATCCCTCCACAGCATTTTACATAGTCAGGTCACTCACTGTCCTCAGCGGAGCTCACAATCTAATCCCTACCACAGTCGCAATGCCTGCTGTATTATTGTTATGTAGTTATATAGCACTGACCTCTTCTGCAGCACTTACATCTATAGACCCCAGCTTCTATAGCAAAGAAGGGAAAGCTGCCTGCCTGATCAGAGCAGCTCACAACCAACCTTTTTAGAGTGACACCATACATTTTCCTTTCAGAGCAGGATTCTAGTGATCTTATCTTTACAAAGCCCAGCTCTGAATCACCCTGGCTTATCACACAATAACCCCCATTGCACTAACAGTCGGGTGGTGGAGGTGTTAGTAATAGTGGAAGGCCGCAGGTGAGTCTCTAGTGGGAAAGAGAGGCTCTGACTCTCTAACTGTCCTCCTCCCTCAGTCATGTCCTGTCGGAGGAGCAGAGTGGGGGACCCGTCACACCACCAGACTCACTCACCCTCGGAATGCTGCTGCTGCGTGGCTGACTGTCTCTCTCTCTCTCTGGTGGCTGGCCTGGCGGCGGGTGGATGCTGAATAGTTGAAGGCAGCGGCCGGGGCTGGTGACAGGCCATTCCCCTCGCTGGCGTGCTGCTCCTCTCTATGTATCATTCGTGCGTGTACTCCTCGTGACTGGCTGGCCGGGCTGTATGACGTAGCTACCTCTCTCTCTTATTGGGCAGAGAGAGGCGCCAGCTGCGAAAAGGAAATCTGTGATTGGACGGGAGGAGGGAGGCTGAGGGAGGGGGGGAACAGAGAGGGAGAACGAAGCGAATGCCGCATGCGCAAAGGAGATCAATTCAATTTATGTGTATTTGGACGGACAAGTGCCTCAGAAATACGGGCAATACGGACAGCGTTTTTTCAAGAGCATTTTGACGGACTGTCCGTATAAATACGGACGCTTGGCAACCCTGAGCACAGAGCCGGCAGCCCCCTCAGCCAGCACAGAGCCGACAGCCCCGTCAGCCAGCACAGAGCCGACAGCCCCCTCAGGCCCAGACAGAGCCGACAGCCCCCTCAGGCCCACACAGAGCCGACAGCCCCCTCAGGCCCACACAGAGCTGACAGCCCCCTCAGGCCCACACAGAGCCGACAGCCCCCTCAGCCAGCACAGAGCCGACAGCCCCCTTTTGCGGAAACACGGCCTGAAAATGGTCACAACTTTTGCCAGTACTTATGTCTGTGAGCAAACTTTCTCAGTGATGCAGAAGCAGTAAAGTGTTTCTCAGTGATGAAAAGGGCAAAAACTGGCTCACGTTCTCGCATCACAGATGATCATCTTCATTCTGTATTAAGAATAAATGTTACAAATTTGGAGCCAAATATCCAGAAATTGGTTTCTAAAAAACAGCCGCAAACTTCTCATTAAGAAAATGTACATCAAATGGTGAGTACAACAATTCTTATATTGTCGTTTTCTTTCCATTTCCAACACCATGTTAACTGTTACTAGACAAACGTGTAATACTAAAGGTGGCGCTGCAGTAATAGATATAAGAAAAGTACAATTGTAACAGGGTTTTGGTGTTCACCCAAAAATATTACCCTCTAAAGTAATCAATCAGTCTCTTCCCGCTGCTTCCTTAGTACTTAGGTGGGGGTACCCAACCCTACACCTCAAAAGAAGATTCCAAATAGAGTTTGCAAAAAGGAGCGCTGGACATAAACAATTTCAACTTCTATTGCTGATATCAATTTTATTCTCAAAGCACCAATAACACTAAAATACAAGAATACTGGACAACCCACTCACTCACTCACTCACACAACTCATACTGGTACAGGGACCACCTGATGCCAATAAAATATTGCGTAAAAAACTTAAAAAATCAAAAAATGCAACTCTCATGAATGACTTCAATAAGTCTACAGAGTATAAAAAAACTTGATCACTCTTTGAGGATTCCCTTGTAAAAATCAAGCTGGTGATCCGTGCGGGACCTGCTAGTCAATCCGGTAACCACGCTGCCCACCAGTATAACTTAGCCTCCACACAGCCGCGCCGGCTCCTACCGGCGCTGAAAGAGTTGTTCCGTGTCACAATCTACAGATGGATTACCTCAATAGACATAGTCCCAAAGTGTCACCAGTCGCGGTATTCCTCTCCTCTCCACTAGAGTTGGGCCGAACGGTTCGCCTGCGAACGGTTCCATGCGAACTTCAGTGGTTCGCGTTCGCGTCCCGCAGGCGAACCTTTGCGGAAGTTCGGTTCGCCCCATAATGCACATGGAGGGTCAACTTTGACCCTCTACATCACAGTCAGCAGGCCCAGTGTAGCCAATTAGGCTACACTAGCCCCTGGAGCCCCACCCCCCCCTTATATAAGGCAGGCAGCGGCGGCCATTACGGTCACTCGTGTGCTGCCTGCGTTAGTGAGAGTAGGGCGAGCTGCTGCAGACTGTCTCTCAGGGAAAGATTAGTTAGGCTTAACTTGTTCCTGTCTGGCTGCATACCTGTTCTGTGAACCCACCACTGCATACCTGTGCTGTGAACCCACCACTGCATACCTGTGCTGTGAACCCACCACTGCATACCTGTGCTGTGAACCCACCACTGCATACCTGTGCTGTGAACCCACCACTGCATACCTGTTCTGTGAACCCACCACTGCATACCTGTGCTGTGAACCCACCACTACATACCTGTTCAGTGAACCTGCCACTGCATACCTGTTCTGTTCAGTGGACCCGCCACTGTATACCTGTTCATTGAACCCACCACTGCATACCTGTGCTGTGAACCCACCACTGCATACCTGTTCTGTGAACCCACCACTGCATACCTGTGCTGTGAACCCACCACTGCATACCTGTTCAGTGAACCTGCCACTGCATACCTGTTCTGTTCAGTGGACCCGCCACTGTATACCTGTTCATTGAACCCCCCACTGTATACCTGTGCTGTGAACCCACCACTGCATACCTGTTCTGTGAACCCACCACTGCATACCTGTTCAGTGAACCCACCACTGCATACCTGTTCTGTTCAGTGGACCCGCCACTGTATACCTGTTCAGTGAACCTGCCACTGCATACCTGTTCTGTTCAGTGGACCCGCCACTGTATACCTGTTCATTGAACCCACCACTGCATACCTGTGCTGTGAACCCGCCACTGCATACCTGTTCTGTTCAGTGGACCCGCCACTGTATACCTGTTCAGTGAACCCGCCACTGCATACCTGTTCTGTTTAGTGGACCCGCCACTGTATAACTGTTCAGTGAACCCGCCACTGCATACCTGTTGTGTTCAGTGAACCTGCCACTGCATACCTGTTCTGTGAACCCGCCACTGTATACCTGTTCTGCTTAGTGAACCCGCCACTGTATACCTGTTCTGTTTAGTGAACCCGCCACTGTATACCTGTTCTGTTTAGTGAACCCGCCACTGCATACCTGTTCTGTTCAGTGGACCCGCCACTGTTTACCTGTTCAGTGAACCAGCCACTGCATACCTGTTGTGTTCAGTGAACCTGCCACTGCATACCTGTTCTGTGAACCCGCCACTGTATACCTGTTCTGTTTAGTGAACCCGCCACTGTATACCTGTTCTGTTTAGTGAACCCGCCACTGCATACCTGTTCTGTTCAGTGGACCCGCCACTGTATACCTGTTCAGTGAACCCGCCACTGCATACCTGTTCTGTTCAGTGGACCCGCCACTGTATACCTGTTCAGTGAACCCGCCACTGCATACCTGTTGTGTTCAGTGAACCTGCCACTGCATACCTGTTCTGTGAACCCGCCACTGTATACCTGTTCTGTTTAGTGAACCCGCCACTGTATACCTGTTCTGTTTAGTGAACCCGCCACTGCATACCTGTTCTGTTCAGTGAACCCGCCACTGTATATCTGTTCAGTGAACCCGCCACTGCATACCTGTTGTGTTCAGTGAACCTGCCACTGCATACCTGTTGTGTTCAGTGAACCTGCCACTGCATACCTGTTCTGTGAACCCGCCACTGTATACCTGTTCTGTTTAGTGAACCCGCCACTGTATACCTGTTCTGTTTAGTGAAACCGCCACTGCATACCTGTTCTGTTCAGTGAACCCGCCACTGTATACCTGTTCAGTGAACCCGCCACTGCATACCTGTTGTGTTCAGTGAACCTGCCACTGCATACCTGTTGTGTTCAGTGAACCTGCCACTGCATACCTGTTCTGTGAACCCGCCACTGTATACCTGTTCTGTTCAGTGAACCCACCGCATCAGTGCGCATACCTGTGCAGTTAAGTGAACCCACCTACCTACGTGAGTGCACGCAGTGTGATATACCACTCCGTGCATACCCGATATGGACAAAACAGGTAGAGGAAGAGGTAGTGCCAGAGCCAGAGGAAGGCCACCCGGCAGATCTGCGCGAGGTCGTGTAAATGTAATTTCGTGTGGACCTGGCCCACAGTACAGTGCTCGGAAGAAGGCACGTCCCATCACCTCCCAAGATTGCCAGGACGTGGTTGAGTATTTAGCGACACAGAACACCTCATCTTGCTCAGCCACCAGCGCTACTACTAGCACCACTTCCGCTGCATTTGACACTTCGCAAGAATTATTTAGTGTTGAAATCACTGATGCACAGCCATTGTTGTTACAGCCAGATGAATTTTCACCAGCTCATATATTTGAGTTACCCGGCAAAACTATGGATGTAACGTGTAAGGAGGATGAAGGACCTACTGATGGTGCATGTTTGGATTTGTCTGAGGCAAGCGAAGCTGGGCAGGATGATTACGATGATGACGATGATAGGGATCCTCTGTATGTTCCCAATAGAGGAGATGAAGAGGGGGACAGTTCAGAGGGGGAGTCAGAGAGTAGTAGGAGGAGAGAAGTTGCTGAAAGAAGCTGGGGCAGCTCTTCGTCAGAAACAGCTGGTGGCAGAGTCCGGCACCATGTATCGCCACCTATGTACAGCCAGCCAACTTGCCCTTCAGCATCAGCTGCTGAGGTCCCCATAGTGCCCACATCCCAGGGTGGCTCAGCGGTGTGGAAATTTTTTAATGTGTGTGCCTCAGATCGGACCAAAGCCATCTGTTCGCTCTGCCAACAAAAATTGAGCCGTGGAAAGGCCAACACTCACGTAGGGACAAGTGCCTTACGAAGGCACCTGGAGAAAAGGCACAAACCGCAATGGGATGGCCACCTGAGCAAAAGCAGCAGCAGCACACAAAAGCAAAGCCACCCTCCTTCTCCTCTTCCTCCTCCATCAGGTGCATTATCTGCTTCTACCGCTTTCTCCCTTCCACCTTCACAGGCACCCTCCTCCACTCCGCCTCTGCCCTTGAGCGGTTCCTGCTCCTCTGCCCACAGCAGCAGTCAGGTGTCCGTGAAGGAAATGTTTGAGCGGAAGAAGCCAATTTCGGCCAGTCACCCCCTTGCCCGGCGTCTGACAGCTGGCGTGGCGGAACTGTTAGCTCGGCAGCTGTTACCATACCGGCTGGTGGACTCTGAGGCCTTCCGTAAATTTGTGGCCATCGGAACACCGCAGTGGAAGATGCCAGGCCGCACTTATTTTTCGAGAAAGGCCATACCCCAACTGCACCGTGAAGTTGAGAGGCAAGTGGTGTCATCTCTTGCGAAGAGCGTTGGGTCAAGGGTACACCTGACCACGGATGCCTGGTCTGTCAAGCACGGGCAGGGCCGCTACATTACCCACACAGCCCATTGGGTGAACCTGGTGGTGAACGATGGCAAGCAGGGCGCAGCGGACCAAATTGTGACACCTCCACGGCTTGCAGGCAGGCCTCCTGCCACCTCCTCTCCTCCTGCTACATGCTCTTCGCTGTCCTCCTCCTCCTTGGCTGAGTGGCAGTTCTCCTCTCCAGCTACACAGCCCCAGCTCCGCAGGGCCTATGCTGCATGCCAGGTAAGACGGTGTCACGCCATCTTAGACATGTCTTGTCTCAAAGCGGAGAGTCACACTGGAGCAGCTCTTCTGGCTGCTCTTAAGAAACAGGTGGATGAGTGGCTGACCCCGCACCACCTGGAGATAGGCAACGTGGTGTGCGACAACGGCAGCAATCTGCTTGCCGCTTTGCATATGGGGAAGCTGACACACATACCCTGCATGGCACATGTCATGAATCTAGTGGTTCAAAGATTTGTGGCAAAGTACCCTGGCTTAGCGAATGTCCTGAAGCAGGCCAGGAAGTTCTGTGGGCATTTGAGGCGGTCTTACACAGCCATGGCACGCTTTGCGGAAATTCAGCGCAAAAACAACATGCCGGTGAGACGCCTCATTTGCGATAGCCCGACTCGCTGGAACTCGACCCTGCTCATGTTCTCCCGCCTGCTAGAACAGAAGAAAGCCGTGACCCACTACCTCTACAACTACAGTAGAATGAAACAGTCTGGGAAGATGGGGATGTTCTGGCCCGACAACTGGACACTGATGGAAAATGCATGCAGGCTCATGCGGCCGTTTGAGGAGGTGACCAACCTGGTGAGCCGCAGTGAGGGCACCATCAGCGACTTAATTCCCTACGCTTACTTCTTGGAGCGTGCTGTGCGTAGAGTGGCGGATGAAGCTGTGAATGAGCGTGACCAGGAACCGTTACGGCAGGAACAGGCATGGGACCAATTTTCATCAGACCCAGCTGTTTCCTCAACACCTGCGGCAGCACAGAGGGGGGAGGAGGAGGAAGAAGAGAAGTCGTGTGCAGAAGACGAGTCAGACTCAGAGGATGATGAGCAAGGTGTTTCTTTGGGGGAGGAGGAGGAGGAGGAGGGGACAGCGGCAGGAGAACAACCTCAGCAGGCATCGCAAGGGGCTTGTGCTGCTCAACCTTCCCGTGGTATTGTTCGCGGCTGGGGGGAGGAGGTTGACTTACCTGACGTCACTGAGGAAGAGCAAGAAGAGATGGAGGGTACTGGATCCGACTTTGTGCAGATGTCGTCTTTTATGCTGTCCTGCCTGTTGAGGGACCCCCGTATAAAAAACCTCAAGGGGAATGACCTGTACTGGGTGGCCACACTACTATACCCTCGGTACAGGCACAAAGTGGCGGACCTGTTACCAACTCACCGGAAGGTGGAAAGGATGCAGCACATGCAGAACCAGCTGTCAACTATGCTTTACAATGCCTTTAAGGGTGATGTGACGGCACAACGCCAGCAAGGTACCACTGCCACTAATCCTCTTCCTGTGTCCACGCAGTCAAAGACAGGATGCTCCAGCGATCTCATGGTGATGTCGGACATGCGGACGTTCTTTAGTCCAACGCCTCGCCGTAGCCCTTCCGGATCCACCCTCCACCAATGCCTGGAACGGCAGGTAGCCGACTACCTGGCCTTAAGTGTGGATGTAGACACTGCTGTGAACAGCGATAAGAGAAACCTTGAACTACTGGGTGCGCAGGCTTGACCTGTGGCCAGAGCTGTCCCAATTTGCCATCCAACTTCTCTCCTGCCCTGCCGCAAGCGTCCTGTCAGAAAGGACCTTCAGCGCAGCTGGAGGCATTGTCACAGAGAAGAGAAGTCGCCTAAGTCACAAAAGTGTTAAGTACCTCACCTTTATCAAAATGAATGAGGCATGGATCCCGGAGGGCTGCTGCCCGCCCCAAGACTAAGTCAGTCCCCGCACACACAGCATCTCTGCCTGCACGCCGTGTGACTGGCTGCCTGGCCTGCCCCAAGAAGACTAAGTCGCTCCCAGTCCCTCCACACAGCATGTCTGCCTGCAGGCCGCTTGACTACCTTCTCCGCCACCACCAACAGGGTCCGGGACTCCAGGCGGATTGCTGAATTTTTAATGCCGCTGCTAGCAGCGGCCGCTGTAATAATTTTTCTGGTGCGTGTACATGACTGCCTAATTTTTCTGGCTGCACTGCGGGCAGCTGCAACAACAAAAGAAAAGGCATGTACATGCGCCCATTCCCCTTCGTGATCATTACCTTGCCGTGGTGAAGGGGCTTGCGTATCACAATGAAGCAATGACCGGCGCCTAGATGAGTGTCTCGGGGGGCACACCCACGATAATAAGGTCGTTGCCTAATTGTGGTCAGACCAAATTTGATCAGCTGGACAGTCACTGTTCTGTCATTCAGCTACATCAGCCAGGCGACCATATGGGCTGTAAAGCCACCAAAACCTGCACTCTCGCCATGGTGCGCACCAGTCCAGCACGGCCATCACTACACAAACAGCTGTTTGCGGTGCGTTACACGGTGAGTTTGGTGTGTCAGTGTGAAGCAGTACCTTAATTACACTACCTGATTGATGTATACACATGCAAGATGTTTGAAAGCACTTTAGGCCTGTCATTTAGCATTCAATGTGATTTCTGCCCTTAAAACGCTGCTTTGCGTCAAATCCAGATTTTTCCCCGGGACTTTTGGCATGTATCCCACTCCGCCATGCCCCCCTCCAGGTGTTAGACCCCTTGAAACATCTTTTCCATCACTTTTGTGGCCAGCATAATTATTTTTTTTTTTCAAAGTTCGCATCCCCATTGAAGTCTATTGCGGTTCGCGAACTTTAACGCGAACCGAACCTTCCGCGGAAGTTCGCGAACCAGGTTCGTGAACCTAAAATCGGAGGTTCGGCCCAACTCTACTCTCCACACGAACAGCGCATCCGCGCTAGTTACCTCAGCTCAAAGTTCCACAGCCCGACAGTGCCCGGACCTCCGTATGACGTCACTTCCTCCCTCTAACCTCCTGCGCTCCAGTAACCAGAGCGGTGGTACTTCCCTGCGTTCCACCGCAGGATGGATAGAATCAATACGGGGGATAAGCTTTGCCAATAGTTTCCAACTGTAGGGACCGTCACTGTACTTCTACTAGGATCTTCTGGGGCGCCCCTCCTAGCTTTAGATCAACATGTTTCGACGATCCCACGGTCGTCTTCATCAGGATCAGTGAAATGGTCCATATTTATATCTCCTCTTATCCCCCTCCTCTATTTTTCTTAAAGTGACCAAACACTCAGGCTTCTCCATTGCCATAATTAATGAGCGCTGGTTAAACGCTCAAGTTGCATTAAGCAGGTACATCATCTGTTTTGATTCATTCTCAAGACAATAAAAAGAAGAGAAAATATATCCCTCAAAAGTCTCCAGGTAGAGTTTTAATAAAAATATCAATATTTATGTCATATAAAAATATATATATATATATATATATGTATGTATAATCCGCATGAGCTCACTTTGCATCTCATATTACGGTACATTTTACCTGAAATGACCTGGCATCAGGCAACTCCCTATATGCATCAGGTGGTCCTAATCTCCACAACATACAGCGAAGGATATATACAGTAGCACCATATATCAGTACTTATTTCATAAACCCGAAAATTTCCATTCCCTCATTTAAACCTTTCGGGGAAATGGTGTTCAAATCAAATATCCAGCGGCTCTCAGCCCTGGACATTTTTGCAATGAAGTCCCCTCCCCGTTGGTCCCTTTTGATTACTTCTATTCCAAAAAACACTACATTATAAACCTCACAGTTATGGAATCTTTTGAAGTGTTTTGAAAGGGGGTGCTCCTCCCACCCCTTTCTAATATTGTTCAAATGTTCACCAATTCTCTTATGCAGCTCCCTCTTAGTGCGGCCAATATATTTTTTGCCACAAGGGCAAATAATGCAATATATAACTCCTTTTATATCGCACGTAATCAGTTGGTGAATTCCATGGACCCCATGTGGTCCTTCAACCATTCTGACCTTCCCATACCCCCTAGTATTCCTACAATTGTTACACCTCCCACATCTGACAAACCCACCTTCTTTTTCCGATCCACGGATGCCACAATAGTCACCAGCTGCCATCGCCACCCTCAGTCCCACATTCCCTGGTTTCCTAAACAAAAAGGTCGGTTTATTGGGTAAAATTTCGTTGAGGATTTTATCCTCCCTCAAAACAGACCAATGCTTATAAATAATACGTTTTACCGCATTAGCCTGTGCACAATATTTTAAATTAATTTTTAGGGAGTGATCTATCTGGTCACCCCGAACCCTTTTGGTCAAAAGATCTTTCCTATCAAGACAATCCACCTCCTCTATTGCCCTATCAATAAGATCCATCTCATATCCTTTCTCCAGAAACTTCTTACTTAAGGTTTCTCTTTCCATTTTATATACACTATCCTCTGTACAGTTTCTTTTCAGTCTTATGAACTGTCCTTTGGGTACATTATTTAGCCAGGAGGGTAGATTGTTACTAGACAAACGTTAAAAGTTTTACATCGAAATTTTGTATGCATGTGTTCCGGCCCTCGAGACTTTTCTTGATTTGAAGTTTGGCCCTCGGGCCAAAAAAGGTTGAGCACCACTGTTTTAGAGCAAAGAAATTCTGGGTTATATTCCGCTTTAAGAGCTCTCTGGGGGTCTAGTAGTATCCATTGCTGATAGGCATATGCCTTGTGAGTGGTGAACTGGTATCAGTTCTTTTTCAGGGTGGATATTCCAGAGATTGAGGAGGTGTCGACCTTCCTGGGGTGTGCGGATGACATAGGTTCTACGATCAAGTTTGAGCAAAAGTTTGACGGTGAAGCCCCATTTTTATGGGATTTTGTAGATCCTCAATGTTGCAGTGATAGGGTTAAGTTCTTGTCTATTTTGAAGTGTCATTTGTGACAGATCAGTGTAGATTTTTATTTGTTGGTATGGATCAGGTAAAGACACCAAATTTCTGGTAAAGTACATAAGCACTTCTTTTATATGGTAGAAGTGAATACGAGCAATGGTGTCTCGTGGGACATTAGGTTGTAGGAATTTGGGCTTCGGCAGTCTATGGATCCTGTCGATGGTAAGATCGAGTTCAGTGGCTTGCGGAATGATCATTTTAAAGCGGAATATAACCCAGCATTTCATCTTTGCTCTAAAACATTATTTGCAGCATATTATATGCAACCAGCATTTTTTTTTTTACTAGACCAGCATTGGAAGGGTTACACACAGAGCTTAAGTGTTCAGTGCAGTGAAATGTGGATGCATGCAAACTTGTAGATTATGTTATCTTGTGTTTACTTAAATGTATCAAGTGAGGAATGTGACACATTTTCTGACTGTGGAGAAGCAGCTCAACACAGACAGAGAGTCAAAGCATGTCTGCCTGAATGGATGAATAAAACCAGTTATTAATAAAATGCAAAGTCAGCTCACAAAGCAAAAAACTGTACATTTATGAACCTATAACTTCTCAATGAATAATAATACTTATGCACAAATGCAAATATTATAAACCGTATGGCATATAAAAAGTAGGAAAACATGTTTTTATTGAAAATTATGTCAGGTTTTTAAACCGCTTTAATGAGAGACTGTAGAGAAGGTCTAAGATCTGATTCTGAGATACTTTCTGGTATGCCTCTGAGCTTAATGTTGTTGCAACGATTTCTATACTCTAAATCAGCTATTTTCGCCTTTATTTGGGAAACTTAATCTGTAGTATCTGTGTGAGCATCTACCAGATCGTTATGTGCTGTGGTCATATTCGAAAGTCTAGATTCCATATGTGAGACACTATCGCCTAGGTCTGATATGGATCTGTCAACCCGGTCTGATATCGCTTTAAGATCAAATTGGAGGGAGTCTCTTAGAGATATTAACATACTTTTTAAAATAGTCGTGGATAATGGTTGGTCTACAATAGGTAGTGCTTGTAGGGGGTCTATGGTATCATCATTGTCGCTGTCTGAGTTGTTATCCCCTTGTGTTGTTAGATCGATATTATGTTCGATTCTGAGTTTGGAACTGACAGGGCTTTGGGTAGATGGGGTATCTGGGGGAGAAGATTGATTGATGGATGCCTTAGAGTGTTGGGTATTGGACTGTCCAAGGTTTTCTCTGTTCTAGTGGGGTAGCAAGCACCTGCTGGTCAGGTAAT
Source organism: Hyperolius riggenbachi (assembly GCF_040937935.1). Lineage (NCBI taxonomy): Eukaryota > Metazoa > Chordata > Amphibia > Anura > Hyperoliidae > Hyperolius > Hyperolius riggenbachi. The sequence continues at coordinate 186,503,220 of NC_090651.1, read as the reverse complement.
GTATTTGTATCCAAATGTAGTTGTTTTTTAGCTTGAGGTTTGTTTGGTACATTTATACAAAAGTCAGTGAGTTTCTTCAGCTGCTGCTTTGTGTCTTTGTTTTTGTTATTCATAATGGCAGTTAAGTGCAGAATAAGTCTCAGTGGTTAAGCAGGAAGGTCTTATGGATTCACAATGAAGTAGTCAGGCTAGGGATCGCTAATAGACAGGAGATAATGCCTGAGAAGGAATAGTTACATTATTAGGCTGGTGGAAGTGATTTAGGATTAAAGGTGGAGGTAGTGCTGCTTTCTAGTGCTCTCTTATGGTCAGGGAGTGGGCTGCTGGAGCAGAAAAGGTGCTCTTGGTGTTTTCTCCTTGCTGGAGTGCGCAGTTCAATTTTTGCAGTTTGCAGCCTAGTAAGGTAGTCAAGCATGGGCCTCAATTTATACTCATGGCCGAGCTGCAGGAGGGGTCTGGTGCGGTAGTATTGCTGTTTTCCGCTGCATTTTGGCCAGGATTGTGGGGTCGAGGGGGCTTCTAGTAGTGTCTCTGGGTTGTTATATAGGGAGGGGGTCTTGTGCTGTCAGAGGACCCACCTGAGTTTGTTCTATGTCCGGAGATAGGAGGCCTGAGGCTGCAGTGAGATCTTTGGCTGTGTGCAGGCTGGAGGAGCTTTCTATGTCGCTCTACCCCTCTGATAGTTGTCCTGGGGTTGTTAGCAGGTGCTGAGGGTGCCACTAGAGATAGCCCGAACGGTTCGCTGGCAAACGGTTCCCGGCAAACTTCCGGGGGTTCGCAATCGCGGAGAACCGCAAACTTTTCCGGAAGTTCGGTTTGCTCCCATAATGCAACATTAGGGTCAACTTTGATCCTTTACATCACAGTCAGCAGGCACATTGTAGCCAATCAGGCTACACTCCCTTCTGGAGCCACTCCCCCCTTATAAAAGGCAGGCATCGCCGGCCATTTTACTCACTCGTGTGCCTGCAGCAAATAGAGAAGGAACAGCTGCTGCTGCTGCTGCTGCAGACTCTCATAGGGACAGATTAGTTAGGCTCTTGTAGGCTTCTTAGCTTGCTCCTTGCTGATTCTTATCACTAAAATAGCACCCCACAACAGCTCTTTTGAGAGCTAATCTTGTTCTTGTGATCTATTTTTTTTCTGTGTGTCACACTGACACTTTAGTTGCATAAACAGCCTTGATAATTCATACTGTGTGTGTGCCACTGCCAGGCCCAGCACATTCAGTGACTACCTGTGTGTGTGACAGGTGCACATTGTAATACCAAGTACTGGATATACCTACCTATCTGTTGTTCACAGTGCACCCACCTACCTACTTGAGCTGAGCGCACTGTCACTTTGCCTGTCTGCTACCTGTCTGTGTGACAGGTGCACATTGTAACACACATCACTGCATATACCTACCTACCTGTTGTTCACAGTGCACCCACCTACCTACGTGAGTTGAGTGCATGCAGTGTCACTGTGCCTGTCCGCTACCTGTCTGTGTGTGACAGGAGCACATTGTAATGCCCATCACTGCATATACCTACCTGTTGTGTTCAGTGCACCCAGCTACCTACATGAGTGCACGCACCTGTGTGACTGCACATTGTATTAGTCTAGTCAGTGCATACCTTTCACTTCATCCCCCCGATATGGACACAACGGACAAAACAGTCTGCCTCAGATCAGAGCAATGCCATCTGTTCTCTCAGCCTCCAAAAATTGAACCGTGGAAAGGCCAACACTCACGTAGGGACAACTGCCTTACGAGCAGGGATGGTTGTAGTAAGCCAACTTCGCTACGCTGTAACTATGCTTAGTTTTACGCAATTACGCTTCACCAAACTATGGCTTTGGAATTTAAATATTCGCTATGTATGCATTTCGTAGACTACATGTTAAAATACGCAATTACGCGTAGTGCGAAGCGTAGTGTATGCAGATGCTTATGCCCGTATGCACAAAATTTTACGCATTAATTCCTCTTTAATTGCTTGTACCGGGAACTCTTCTATGCGTACATTCCCCTTTCCAATAAGTAAATTTGTAAGCATGCAATCGCACGCGGAAAATTAGACGCGAGTAACGCATTCGTAGTTCACTACGCAATACACATGTTAACTATGCATAGTGGGCGTAAGCTACGTGTAGCGGTACTTTGCTACCCGTAATGTACTTCGCTACGCGTAAATTCGTATGCGTAGCTTTGAAGCGTCACCTACGAACTACGATGCGTAGATGCAAACTATGATGCGTAAATTCGCACTGCCGTGGTTTCTGCTCATCCCTGCTTATGAAGGCACATGGAGAAAAGGCACAAACTGCAATGGGAAGAGCACCTGAGCAAAAGCAGCACACAAAAGAAAAGCCACCCTCCTTCTCCTCTTTCTCCTTCACGTGCAGCATCTTCAGCTGCTTTCTCCCTTGCACCTTCACAGCCACCTTCCTCCACTCTGCCTCTGCCCTTGAGCGATTCCTGCTCCTCTGCCCACAGCAGCCAGGTGTCCTTGAAGGAAATCTCTTGCCCGGTGTCTGACGGCTGGCGTGGCAGAACTGTTAGCTCGCCAGCTGTCACTAAACCAGCTGGTGGACTCTGAGGCCTTCTGTAAATTTGTGGCCATTGGGACACCACAGTGGAAGATACCAGGCTGCAATTATTTCTCTAAAAAGGTGATACCCAAACTGTACCGTGAAGTGGAGAGGCAAGTGTTGTCATCTCTGGCGCACAGCGTTGGGTCAAGGGTCCACCTGACCACGGATGCCTGTTCTGCCAAGCATGGTCAGGGCCGTTACATTACTTACACAGCCCATTGGGTCAACCTGGTGACCGATGGCAAGCAGGGAGTACGTGGCTGTGCAGTGGACCAACTTGTGACACCTCCACGGCTTGCAGGCAGGCCTCCTGCCACCTCCTCTCCTCCTGCTACATCCTCTTCGCTGTCATCATCCTCCTCCTCCTTGGCTGAGTGGTACTTCAACTCTACTGGTGCTGCGATCTCCTCTCCAGTTACACAGCCCCATCTCCCCAGGGCCTATGCTGCATGCCAGGTACGATGGTGTCACGCCATCTTAGACATGTCTTGCCTCAAAGCAGGGAGTCACACTGGACCAGCTCTCCTGGCTGCTTTTAACAAACAGGTGGATCAGTGGCTGACCCTGGTCATGTTCTCTCACCTGCTAGAACAGGAGAAAGCCGTCACCCAGTACCTGTACAATTACAGTAAAAGGACACAATCTGGGGAGATGGGGATGTTCTGGCCCAACAACTGGACACTGATGCGAAATGCATGCAGGCTCATGCGGCCGTTTGAGGAGGTGACCAACCTGGTGAGTCATAGTGAAGGCACCATCAGCGACTTGATCCCATACGCTTACTTTCTGGAGCGTGCCGTGCGTAGAGTGGTGGATCAAGCTGTGGAGGAGCATGAACAGGAACAGTTATGGCAGGAACAGTTGTGAGAGCAATTTTCATCAGAATCAGATGTTTCCTCAACACCTGCGGCAGCACAGAGGGGGGAGGAGGAGGAAGAGTCGTGTGGGGAAGAGGAGTCAGACTCAGATGATAAGGAAGGTGTTTCTATGGAGGAGGAGGATGCAGCGGCAGAAGAACAACTGCAGCAGGCGTCGCAGGGGGCTTGTGCTGCTAGACGTTCCCGTGGTATTGTTCGTGGCTGGGGGAGGAGGATGACTTACCTGACGTCACTGAGGAAGAGCAAGAGAAGATGGATAGTACGTCTGGATCCAACTTTGTGCAGATGGCATCTTTCATGCTGTCCAGCCTGTTGAGGGGCCATTGTATAAAAAAAACTCAAGGGAATTGAGCTGTCCTGGGTGGCCACGCTACTAGACCCTCGGCAGTGGCGGACACAGGCAGCAGTGGGCCCCTGTGCAAAATATCAATTGTGGGCCCCCCTGACCTGCGGCGCTAACTCAAAAATGGGTGTAGCTATAACCTGCGGAGCTAACTGTAATTTAAAGTGATCCCGGGGTGAGAGTGATATGGAGGCTGCCATATTTATTTCCTTTTAAACAATACTAGTTGCCTGGCGGCCCTGCTGATCTATTTGGCTGCAGTAATAAACTGAATTACACCAGCAACAAGCATGCAGCTTAATCTTCTCAGTTCTGACAATATTGTCAGAAACCCCTGACCTGCTGCATGCTTGTTCAGGGTCTATGGTTGAAAGAATAAGAGGCAGAGGACCAGAACGGCAACCAGGCAACTGGTATTGCTTAAAAGGAGAGAAATATGGCAGCCTCAATATTATTCTCACCTCAGGTTCCCTTGAAAAGTGCAACGCAAAGACAGTGGGCCCAAGTTTTGGTGACCCTTTCCCCAGAAAATTCACATAATTGTGCAGGTTTTCTCAAGAAAATACACATAATGTGAGCAGATTTGCCCAGAAAATACATTCAATCATGTCGGCAGATTTGCCCAGAAAATACGTGCAATGATGTCGGCAGATATGCCCAGAAAATACGTGCAATGATGTCGGCAGATATGCCCAGAAAATACGTGCAATCATGTCGGCAGATATGCCCAGAAAATACGTGCAATCATGTCGGCAGATATGCCCAGAAAATACGTGCAATCATGTCGGCAGATATGCCCAGAAAATACGTGCAATCATGTCGGCAGATATGCCCAGAAAATACGTGCAATCATGTCGGCAGATATGCCCAGAAAATACGTGCAATCATGTCGGCAGATATGCCCAGAAAATACCTGCAATCATGTCGGCAGATATGCCCAGAAAATACCTGCAATCATGTCGGCAGATATGCCCAGAAAATACGTGCAATCATGTCGGCAGATTTGCCCAGAAAACACATGCAATCATGTAGCAAATTTGCCCAGAACATACATGCAATCATGTGGCAGACCTGCCCAGAACATACACGCAATCATGTGGCAGACCTGCCCAGAACATACACGCAATCATGTGGCAGACCTGCCCAGAACATACACCTGCTAAAATAAATAATAAAAAAAAAACATTTACTCACCTGCAGCAGCAGACCTCCTGTCCCAGCCTCCATCCGGCGCGCAGCTCCCATGGGTGGTTGGGTGGATAGGTAGCCTGGTGGGTAGGTAGGCAGCCGGGTGGGTAGGTAGGTAGCCCTTAGCCGGGTGGGTAAGTAGCCTGGTGGGTGGCTGGGTAGCCGGGTGGGTAGCCTGGTGGGTGGCTGGGTAGGCGGGTGGGTAGGTAGCCTGGTGGGTGGGTAGGTGGGTGGTTAGGTAGCTGGGTGGGTGGGTAGGTAGCCTGGTGGGTTGGTAGGTAGCCGGGTGGGTAGGTAGGTAGGTAGCCTGGTGGGTAGGTAGGTAGCCGGGTGGGTGTGTAGGTAGCCGGGTGGGTGGTTAGGTAGCCGGGTGGGTAGGTAGCCGGGTGGGTGGGTAGGTAGCCGGGTGGGTAGGTAGGTATCCGGGTGGGTAGGTAGCCGGGTGGGTGGGTAGGTAGCCGGGTGGGTAGGTAGCCAGGTAGATAGCCGGCAGGGTGGTTAGGTAGCCGGGTGGGTAGGTAGCCAGGTAGATAGCCGGCAGGGTGGTTAGGTAGCCGGGTGGGTAGGTAGCCGGGTGGGTAGGTAGCCAGGTAGATAGCCGGCAGGGTGGTTAGGTAGCCGGGTGGGTAGGTAGCCGGGTGGGTGGGTAGGTAGCCGGGTGGGTAGGTAGGTATCCGGGTGGGTAGGTAGGTATCCGGGTGGGTAGGTAGCCGGGTGGGTGGGTAGGTAGCCGGGTGGGTAGGTAGCCAGCAGGGTGGGTAGGTAGCCGGGTGGGTAGGTAGCCAGGTAGATAGCCGGCAGGGTGGTTAGGTAGCCGGGTGGGTAGCTAGGTAGCCGGGTGGGTAGGTAGCCAGGTAGATAGCCGGCAGGGTGGTTAGGTAGCCGGGTGGGTAGCTAGGTAGCCGGGTGGGTAGGTAGCCGGCAGGGTGGTTAGGTAGCCGGGTGGGTAGCTAGGTAGCCGGGTGGGTAGCTAGGTAGCCGGGTGGGTAGGTAGCCAGGTAGATAGCCGGCAGGGTGGTTAGGTAGCCGGGTGGGTAGCTAGGTAGCCGGGTGGGTAGGTAGCCGGGTGGGTAGGTAGCCGGGTGGGTAGGTAGGTATCCGGGTGGGTAGGTAGCCGGGTGGGTGGGTAGGTAGCCGGGTGGGTGGGTAGGTAGCCGGGTGGGTAGATAGCCAGCAGGGTGGGTAGGTAGCCGGGTGGGTAGGTAGCCAGGTAGATAGCCGGCAGGGTGGTTAGGTAGCCGGGTGGGTAGCTAGGTAGCCGGGTGGGTAGGTAGCCAGGTAGATAGCCGGCAGGGTGGTTAGGTAGCCGGGTAGGTAGCTAGGTAGCCGGGTGGGTAGGTAGCCGGCAGGGTGGTTAGGTAGCCGGGTGGGTAGCTAGGTAGCCGGGTGGGTAGGTAGCCGGGTGGGTGGGTAGGTAGCCAGGTAGATAGCCGGCAGGATGGTTAGGTAGCCGGGTGGGTAGCTAGGTAGCCGGGTGGGTAGGTAGCCGGGTGGGTAGGTAGCCAGGTAGATAGCCGGCAGGGTGGTTAGGTAGCCGGGTGGGTAGGTAGCCAGGTAGATAGCCGGCAGGGTGGTTAGGTAGCCGGGTGGGTAGCTAGGTAGCCGGGTGGGTGGGTAGGTAGCCTGGTTAGGTAGCCGGGTAGGTAGGCGGGTGGATGGTTAGGTAGCGGGGTAGGTAGCCGGGTGGGTGGGTAAGGTAGCCGGGTGGGTAGCTATCCGGGTGGGGGGCCCGACTCCTATCCTCCCTCACTCACCTCGGGGCCCCCCTCCCGGTATGCGCTGCAGCCGGCGGGAGAGCAGAAAATACAGGAAGTCTCCGGCCGGGGCTGCAGCAGACGCTAGAGGCAGCTGCTGCTTAGTTTCCGATATGTCTCCAAAGTTGGAGACCAAGCGGCAGCTGCCGCCCCGGCCGGAGACTTCTTGTATTTTCCGCTCTACCGCCGCATGAGGGGGGGGGGGCGAGGTGAGGGGGGAGGACAGGAGTTGGGCCCCCCAGGTTAAAAAAAAAAAAAAAAAAAAAAAACCTGCAATACTTAATGGGCCCCTGAAGCAGCAGAACTTCAGGGGCCCTCGTGCGGCGGCACGGCCTGCACGGCCGTATGTCCGCCACTGACCCTCGGTATAGGCACAAAGTGGCGGAGATGTTACCAAATTACCAGAAGGCAGAAAGGATGCAGCTCTTGCAGAACAAGCTGGCAACTATGCTTTACAATGCTTTTAAGGGTGATGTCACAGCACAACGCAATAAAGGTACCACTGCCAGTAATCCTTCTCCCATGTCCACGCAGGCAAGGACAGGATGACCCAGCGATTTCATGGTGATGTCAGACATGCAGACATTCTTTAGTCCAACCTCACCTAGCGCTTCCGGATCCACCCTCCACCAACGCCTGGACCGGCAGGTATCCGACTACCTGGCCTTAAGTGTGGATGTAGATGTGTGGATGTTGTGAGCAGCAACGAACCCTTGGACTACTGGGTGCGCAGGCTTGACATGTGGCCAGAGCTGTCCCAATTTTCCATCCAACATCTGTCTTGCCCTTCCTTAAGCGTCCTGTTAGAAAGAACCTTCAGCGCAGCTGGAGGCATTGTCACTGAGAAAAGAAGTCGCCTAAGTCACAAAAGTGTTCAGTACCTCACCTTTATCAAAATGAATGAGGCATGGATCCCGGAGGGCTACTGCCCAGCCGAAGACTAAGTCAGTCCCCACACACAGCATCTCTGCCTGCACGCCGTGTGACTGGCTGCCTGCCCCAAGACCAAGTCGCTCCCCACACAGCATCTCTGCCCGCAGGCCACTTGACTGCCTTCTCCGTCATCACCAACAGGGTCCAGGACTCCAGGAGGATTCCTGAATTTTTAATGCCGCTGCTAGCAGCGGCCGCTATAATAATTTTTCTGGTTCGTGTACATGCCTGCCTAATTTTTCTGTCTGCAGTGCAGCTGCAACAACAAAACAAAAGGCATGTACATGTGCCCATTCCCCTTCGTGATCATTACCTTGCCGCGGTGAAGGGGCTTGCGTATCACAATGAAGCAATGACTGCCGGCTATATGAGTGTCTCGGGAGGTGGCACACCAAAGATAATAAGGCTGTTGCTTCTTTGTGGACAGACCAAATTTGATCAGCTGGACAGTCACTGTTGTTCTAACATTGAGCTACCACAACCCGACGATCATATTGGGCTTGAAAACCGCCACGGCCTGCACTCTGGCCATGGTGCGCACCAGTCCAGCACGGCCGTCACTACACAAACAGCTGTTTGCGGTGCGTTACACAGAGAGTTTGGTGTGTCAGTGTGAAGCAGTACTCTAATTACACTCCCTGATTGATGTATACACATGCAAGATATTTTAAAGCACTTTAGGCCTGCAATTTAGCATTCAATGTGATTTCTGCCCTTAAAACGCTGCTTTGCGTCAAATCCAGATTTTTTCCCCGGGACCTTTGGCATCTATCCCACTCCGCCATGCCCCGCTCCAGGTGTTAGACCTCTTGAAACATCTTTTCCATCACTTTTGTGGCCAGCATAAATTTTTCTAGTGTTCAAAGTTCGCCTCCCCATTGAAGTCTATTGCGGTTCGCGAAAGTTCGCGCGAACCAAACTTTCGCGGAAGTTCGCGAACCAAAAATTGGAGGTTCGGGCCATCTCTAGGTGCCACATGGATCTTGTTGCCAGCATTTAGAGCAGATTTCTTGCAGGATCTGCAGCTTCAGCGTCTGTCCACCATCGGCGCTAGGCCATGCTCCCTAAGTTTACCTAATTTGCAAAGATACTGGCTGTCCGTGCAACTTTTGAGAATATTGGATTGGACTAACGAGATAGAGCAGAAGGATTGGGTCAAAATAGAACAAGACTTCTGTAGCTACCCCATTGCTATTCTTCCTTGGATAAAACCTAAGCTCACCAAAATAGATACATCTGACCACCCCTTTATCTCCACTACACTAAAAGCTTTTCTTTTGTGCTGTAAAAAAATTGAGATATCTGATCTTAATGGCCCAATCACCCCTACACTGGGAAACCCAGAATTTCAAACTGGCTTACAGATTGATTTTCTAGCTTTTTGGTCAGAGAATTGTACACCTAGAACACGGGTGTCAAGCTCAAATACAAAGTGGGCCGAACGCTTTACACTGGGACCTAGTCGTGGGCCAACATCAATGCCTTCTGGCCACTTACCTCCCTTATAAAGTTCTCTGGTGTCTAGTGGTCCTCCTCCCTTAAACAGTTTCCAGGAGTCTAGTGGCCCCCCACCCTCTCCTATACAATTCCCTGGTGTTTAGTGCTTTTCCCCTGCCTCCCCATATGGCTTTCTTGGTGTTCTAGGGCTTCACCTCCAATATAGCTTCCCTGGAGGTCTAGAGTGGGTCATACATAATGCAAAGTGGGGAAACCACTTGAGGGCCAAATTGAATGGCTCCGAGGGCCAAATTTGGCCTGCGGGCCGGAGTTTGACATGTATGACCTAGAATGTTTCACTTTTGGAAAAAAGTCCATATAAAATCATTTGAACAATTAACCCCTCTCCTGTCTGAGAACGGTCTCCCCATGTGGCAGTATCTTCAGATTAAGCATTTCGTTCAAAGCAAAAGCATCAGAGGCAAAAAAGCGCAATCTCTTACACTTTTTAATCCTAAATGTCTGGAGGTAAAACCTAAAAGACACATGCTTGCTTGGTTATACTCTTTTTTAACAAATAACCCTGCACCCTCTCACATCAGTCTCCAGTTGAAGTGGCACAGAATGTTGAGGAGGAGCATTTCCGATGAACAATGGGAACAGATCTTCACCAATACTCACAAATCAGCGTGTAGTGCTCGGGTGCAGGAACAAAATTACAAATTCCTATCGGTCTGGTATCGCACCCCTGATCTCATTCATAAAATCTTCCCTCATGCCTCTGAAAAATGTTGGAGATGTGATGGAGATGTAGGCAATTTCCTCCATATTGTGTAGACTTGTCCAAAAATAGTACATCTTTGGAAAGACATACCATGCATAATGTGTTTGATTTCTAACTATCAGATCCTGTTCACACCAGAAAACTTTGTTTTACATGGATTTGATATATCAAGTGCAATTTATTAAAAAAAAACAATACTACCCCATCTGTTGAATGAGGCTAGAGGCCTTTTACCCGCATTATGGAGATCTACTGAAGTCCCAAGTCTTCATTGAAGCAATGGGTAAACAGGGTGGAAAAAAATTAAAGGGTTGGAAAGTCTAATCCATCTAGCACATGAAATGTATGACAAATTCCTGGACCCCATTGCTTAATTTCACAAAATCCAAATTATTCACAAAATTACGTACAAGTCAACGATGGTCCCTTCTTGAATTACTAATTCTTTATCTTTCTCTCCTTTTCTTCCCTTTTCCTTTATCCTCTCTTTTCTATCTATTCATACCTTCTCTACTTTTATCATTTCCACTACTGATCCTTTTGCAGTCTTTTAAAGTAAGTAGTGGAGTGGACATTCTTCTATCAAAAATTAGCTATATCGTGAGTTAATATGGTTACACAGTTTTTTACGTTTTTGTGGTTATAAGGTTAGACACCTCTTACTATATCTTACTCAGATCCATACTAGTTAAAGAAACTGGATAATAATACTATACATTAACTATGCTTTCTTGTATATACATATATAGTACTTGTTAATATGATGAACACTTTGCTCTCTTCTTGTTGTGTAAGTTTGCTATTGTTTCAACTTCTCAATAAACATATTGAAACAGAAATACCTAGGTAGGGAATACTAGATTGGGCCCAGGGGAAGGTAAATGTATTTGATATCTGTTTGGTGGTTGTAGGGTCAATGTGTTTTCCTAGGAGGAGAGATTTATTTTCATTGACTTTATAGTAAGAAGATTTAGTAAAGTTAGACGGGGCGCTCTGGACATTCCCCAAGGAAGTTATAGGATCTGTTAAAGAGGAGCTGTAGCCATACTATCTCAGACCCTCCCCCCTCACACACACACACAAACAAATATTGGTAGATAAATACTTGCTCTACTGTCATAACATATGTATTGCACTGTAAATATTTTGATTTCAGTGAGTTTTACATAGTAAATAAAGAGAATTCTGTTCCTGTCAGTCTCCATTTTGGAATCCCTGTGTCTGAAGCCAATCCTGATGTAATTTCCTCCCTTACTCTGTTTCCTCTCCTCTTTCTGATTTAGTATGCTTGCCTGCCTTCCTTTCAGTCTTCAGACACTCCCACACAGCTCTGCAGTAAGAAGGGCATCATCACAAATAATTTTGTGACTTTGCAGACCTGGTTTATTTGTATGGATCAGATTTTAGCTGAGTCACTTTCTTAGCTTCTCAGCAGAAGAAATATTGGCCAAGAAGAGAGGAAAAGAGGTGTGGGTGGGGAAACCGGGAGTGAAAGAAACTTCAGCCAATCCGGCTGCATTAGTTATGACTGAGGGGAAAAGGGGAGGTAAGTAAATAAGAAAAAGAAATAGCATGCATTGCAACTTCTCTTTTGCAGCAGATGTACCAGCTTTTGCTAGGGGACCTGGTAAATGATATTCTATTGAGAAGAAAATAAGAGTGATTTTTAACTTTTGGATTGCCTGGTTAGCATTCTTATTATTTATTTGCCATATAAAAATCAAGAATTAATTATTTATTTTATGCCTAACAGTTACTCTTTAACCACTTAACCACTTGAGGACCACAGTCTTTCTACCCCTTAAAGAGAGTCTGAAGCCATAATAAAAATGGCTTTTTTCCTTATATATAGCAGGGGCATGTGTGCCCCTGCTAAAACGCCGCTATCCCGCGGCTGAACGAGGGTCCTTTCCCCTCCAAACCGCCCCTGCAAAATCACGACCAACTTGGTCGTAGATTTTTCTACCCCTGTGCGCTTCCGTGTGAGGCAAGGCTATGAGCTGCAGCCCTGCCTCACACGCGTCTATCAGCGGCTGATCTCCGCCTCTCCCCGCCCCTCTCAGCGAAGACAGACTGAGAGGGGCGGGGGAGAGGCGGAGATCCGCCGCTGATAGACGCGTGTGAGGCAGGGCTGCAGCTCATAGCCCCGCCTCACACGGAAGCGCTCCCCAGGAAGCACAGGGGGGATTTGGAGGGGAAAGGACCCTCGTTTAGCCGCGGGATAACGGCGTTTTAGCAGGGGCACGCATGCCCCTGCTATATATAAGGAAAAAAGCCATTTTAATTATGGCTTCAGACACTCTTTAAGGACCAGAGCCTTTTTTTCCATTCAGACCACTGCAGCTTTCACGGTTTATTGCTCGGTCATACAACCTACCACCTAAATGAATTTTACCTCCTTTTCTTGTCACTAATACCCCTTTCTTTTGGTGCTATTTGATTGCTGTTGCGAATTTTAGTTTTTATTATATTCATCAAAAAAGACATGAATTTTGTCAAAAAAATGACTTTTTTAACTTTCTGTGCTGACATTTTTCAAATAAAGTAAAATTTCCTATACATTTGAGCGCTAAAGTTATTCTGCTACATGTCTTTGATAAAAAAAAATCCATCCAGTGTATATTTATTGGTTTGGGTAAAAGTTATAGCGTTTACGTGCTCATGGTGCCAAAAGTGAATTTTCCCATTTTTTAGCATCTCTGACTTTTCTGACCACCTGTCATGTTTCATGAGGTGCTAAAATTCCAGGATAGTATAAATACCCCCCAAATGACCCCATTTTGGAAAGAAGTCATCCCAAAGTATTCACTGAGAGGCATGGTGCGTTCATAGAAGATTTTATTTTTTGTCACAAGTTAGCGGAAAATGATACTTTGTGACAAAAAAAAAAAGTTTCCATTTCTTCTAACTTGCGACAAAAAAAAATGAAATCTGCCACGGACTCACTATGCTCCTCTCTGAATACCTTGAAGTGTCTACTTTCCAAAATGGGGTCATTTGTGGGGTGTGTTTACTGTCCTGGCATTTTGGGGGGTGCTAAATTGTAAGCACCCCTGTAAAGCCTAGGGTGGCACCGCTGTACTCAGGAGAAGTAGTATAATGTGTTTTGTGGCGTATTTTTACACATACCCATGCTGGGTGGGAGAAATATCTCTGTAAATGACAATTTTTTGATTTTTTTTTTATACACTATTGTCCATTTACAGAGAGATTTCTCCCACCCAGCATGGGTATGTGTAAAAATACACCCCAAAACACATTATACTACTTCTTCTCAGAGCCGGATTAAGGCCAAATGGGGCCCTAAGCAAAGTAGCAGACTTGGGCCCCTCTCCCTTAACCCCTCCTGCTCCCCACCAATATATATATATGTTATATTCACTCACACCAGAGACTAAAATGCCAGCACGGTGGTATAGTGGTTAGCGCTCTGGCCTTGCAGCGCTGGGTCCCTGGTTCGAATCCCAGCCAGGTCAATATCTGCAAGGAGTATGTACGTTCTCCCCGTGTCTGCGTGGGTTTCCTCCGGGCACTTTGGTTTCCTCCCACATACCAAAAACATACAGATAGGTTAATTGGCTTCCCCTTAAAATTGGCCCTAGACTGCGATACATACACTACACGATATATACATATACATAGACATAGAACGATGGTAGGGATTAGATTGTGAGCTCCTCTGAGGGACAGTTAGTGACAAGACAATATTCTCTGTACAGCGCTGTGTAATATGTCGGCGCTATATAAATACTAAATAATAATAATAAAATGTGCAAATACTACTATAGCATAGAATTAGCTGACGCCGGCAAAGATCAAAACATAAAATAAATAAGGTATAGGTTGCTCTAGCTAGCTGCAATGCATGCTAGGGTGTCTAGAGTCTGTCACCTGGAAAGTTTCAGCATAGTGTGAATGGTGTGTACTCACTGAGGGGACACATCCTCCCACAGCGTGACCAGACCAGGCTTCTTTCAGCGACTAGGAAGATAGCAGTGCTTCCGGTCTATTCTTACAGCGAGGGAAGAAGCTGGCTGTGGTTACCCCGGCAACCACATACCGTAGCCGCTGGAGGAAGAATGCCTGGAATGTGCAGGCACATTAGATGTCAGGCTGGCTGTGACTGATTGTTGGAAGTTGCTGAGGTCCGAGGCTGCTTTCACAGGAGCACCACTCCATCGGTATGTCACGCTGAGCCTCAGGACATGCTTGTTCAGAGAGAGAGGGCCAGTGAAAATGAGGTCAGCAGCCAGCGTCAGCCAGCCACAGTGAGCAGCACGCTGATGCGACCCACGCTGACTCTCGAGATGGCAACAGAAGCCGATCAGCTCGTTTTTGGAAACTGAACCAATAACAGTGCAGCGGCAGACAAATAAAAAACCTACAAGAAGGATTGCATGCTGATGGGGCCCTTGGACCCTGAATGAGGCCCTAATCAGGTGCTTTATGTGCCTGGTTGATAATCCGGCCCTGCTTCTTCTGAGTACGGCAATACCACATGTGTGACACTTTTTTGCAACCTAGGTGCGCTAAGGGGCCTAACGTCCTATTCACAGGTCATTTTGAGGCATTTGGATTCTAGACTACTCCTCACGGTTTAGGGCCCCTAAAATGCCAGGGCAGTATAGGAACCACACAAGTGACCCCATTTTAGAAAGAAGACACCCCAAGGTATTCTGTTAGGAGTATGGTGAGTTCATAGAAGATTTTTTTTTGTCACAAGTTAGCGGAAATTGACACTTTGTGAAAAAAAAAACAATACAAATCAATTTCCGCTAACTTGTGACAAAAAATAAAATCTTCTATGAACTCATCATACACCTAACAGAATACCTTGGGGTGTCTTTTTTCTAAAATGGGGTCACTTGTGGGGTTCCTATACTGCCCTGGCATTTTAGGGGCCCTAAACCATGAGGAGTAGTCTTGAACCCAAATGTCTCAAAATTACCTGTGAAATCCTAAAGGTACTCATTGGACGTTGGGCCCCTTAGCGCACCTAGGCTGCAAAAAAGTGTGACACGTGGTATCGCTGTACTCAGGAGAAGTAGTATAATGTGTTTCGGGGTGTATTTTTACACATGCCCATGCTGGGTGGGAGAAATCTCTCTGTAAATGGACAATTGTGTGTAAAAAAAATAAAAAATGTGTCATTTACAGAGATATTTCTGCCACCCAGCATGGGTATATGTAAAAATACACCACAAAACACATTATACTACTTTTTCTGAGCACGGCAGTACCACATGTGTGGCACTTTTTTGCAGCCTAACTGCGCTAGGGGGCCCAACGTCCTATTCACAGGTCATTTTGAGGCATTTGGTTTCTAGACTACTCCTCACGGTTTAGGGCCCCTAAAATGCCAGGGCAGTTTAGGAACCCCACAAGTGACCCCATTTTAGAAAGAAGAAACCCCAAGGTATTCCGTTAGGTGTATGGTGAGTTCATAGAAGATTTTATTTTTTGTCACAAGTTAGCGGAAATTGATTTTTATTGTTTTTTTTTTCTACAAAGTGTCATTTTTCACTAACTTGTGACAAAAAAATAAAATCTTCTATGAACTCATCATACACCTAACGGAATACCTTGGGGAGTCTTCTTTCTAAAATAGGGTCACTTGTGGGGTTCCTATACTGCCCTCGCATTTTAGGGGCCCAAAACCGTGAGGAGTAATCTGGAAACCAAATGTCTCAAATTGACTGTTCAGGGGTATAAGCATCTGCAAATTTTGATGACAGGTGGTCTATGAGGGGCTGAATTTTGTGGAACCGGTCATAAGCAAGGTGGCCTCTTAGATGACAGGTTGTATTCAACAACAACAACAACAAATAACATTTGTAAAGCGCTTTTCTCCCGTGGGACTCAAAGCGCATGGCTCCGACCATCGTGGTACAGGGGAAGAATTTTATAAATCTGGAAATGCCAGGCTAAACAGGTGGCTTTTCAGTCTGGATTTGAATAGCTCCAGGGATGGACTGAAGTGCAGGAAGCGCAGGATGTTCTCAAATCATGACCTGGACATGGCAGCAGAGAACATGGGCATGTGATGTATTGGGCGCGTAGACCAATAAGACTGCAATACATTCTTTTTGACTAGACCCATGTTAGGGGGAAGGCCCCAAAAAATGTTACGTTTGGAAACTTGGAGTGGTTTCCACCGAAAAGGCTGGGTATGGCAGCTTGGACTGGCGGTTGCGTATTGTGTGGCATGCCGGTTGGTCACAGCCACAATTAAGTCGTAGAGACCAGCAGTGATCAGAAAAAAAATTTCTGTCACTCGGTGGGGCAGGTGAGGGTTTGGCCGGGTGATCAGAAGCCTGCAGGGAGCAGATTAGGGCCTGATCTGATGGATACGAGTGCTAGGGGGTGACAGGTGGTGACAGGAGGTGATTGATGGGTATCTCAGGGGGTGATTAGAGGGGAGAATAGATGCAATCAATGCACTGGGGAGGTGATTGGAAGGGGGGCTGAGGGGGATCTGAGAATTTGGCTGAGTGATCAGGAGCCCACCTGGGGCAAATTGGTACCTGATCTGATGGGTAGGTGTGCTAGGTGATTGATGGGTGTCTCAGGGTGTAATTAGAGGGGGGGATAGATGCAAGCAATGCACTGGGAAGGTGATCAGGGGGGGTCTGAGGGCAATCTAAGGGTGTGGGCGGGTAAGTGGGTGCCCACAAGGATAGAGTTGAGCTGAAATTTTCGTAATTTCGCATTACTAAAATTACGCATGCGAAATTTGCGATTACGATGCGAAATTACAGTAGCGTAATTGCCATTAAAATCGTAATTGAAAATACCGTAAGCGTAATTTTCAACGCGTAATTTCGCGTTTCGTTCATGCCGTAATTTCGCATTAAACGCTACCGTAATTTCGCGTTAAACCGTAACGCTCCGTATAATATAAAAAAGCCGCCGACTTTAAGGGTTAATAGCAAAGCCCCCTTAAATGCTAAGAGCCTAAAATTTAGAGAATATATTAAGGAGATCAGGAGGAATAAGAGGAAATTTTTTTTTTCAAAAAGACCTTATAGTTTTTGAGAAAATCGATGTTAAAGTTTCAAAGGAAAAATGTAAACATTTAAAAACCCGCCGACTTTAACGGTTAATAGCAAAGCCTGCTTAAAGTTTAGGAACACCAAATTCCCAGGGTATATTAAGGGGATCAGTGGGAATAAGAGGAATTTTTTTTTTTCAAAAAGACCTTATAGTTTTTGAGAAAATCGATTTTTAAGTTTCAAGGGCGAAAATGTCTTTTAAATGCAGAAAATGTCAGTTTTTTTTGCACAGGTAACAATAGTGTATTATTTTCATAGATTCCCCCAAGTGGGAAGAGTTTTACTTACTTCGTTCTGAGTGTGGGAAATATAAAAAAAAAACGACGTGGGGTCCCCCCTCCCAGACCTCTTTAACCCCTTGTCCCCCATGCAGGCTGGGATAGCCAGAATGTGGAGCACCGGCTGCGTGGGGCTCCGCACCCTGACTATACCAGCCCGCATGGTCCATGGATTGGGGGGTCTCGGAAGGGGAGGGGCAGCCAAGCTTTCCCCTCCCCCTCCGAGCCCTTGTCCAATCCAAGGACAAGGGGCTCTTCTCCACCTCCGATGGGCGGTGGAGGTGGAGGCCGCGATTTCCTGGGGGGGGGGGTTCATGGTGGAATCTGGGAGTCCCCTTTAAAAAGGGGTCCCCCAGATGCCCACCCCCCCTCCCAGGAGAAATGAGTATAGAGGTACTTGTACCCCTTACCTATTTCCTTTAAGAGTTAAAAGTAAATAAACACACAAACACTTAGAAAAAGTATTTTAGTTGAACAAAAAACATAACCACGAAAAAGTCCTTTAACATTCTTAATTAACCATTAATACTTACCTGTCCCTTTAAATAAATGATCCCTCGAAATAGCCTCGGAAATGTTCTATCAGTTACAATGTAACAAAGTTATTACAATGTAACAACTTTGTTACATTGTAACTACGCCGCACCCGACGTCACTCGCCGCTCAGCCGCCGCAGCATACACTTACGCGTCCGTGCAGGACGCTAAGTCCCCGCAGCTCCCGCTGTCCACCCCGCCCACATCTGTCACCCACATGTGGGTGACATGTGGGTGACATGTGGGAGAGGCGGGGAGGGCAGCGGAGCCGGCGGGACTTAGCGTCCTGCACAGACCCGACAGAGCTCTGAGCTATATAGCTCAGAGCTCTCTAAAACATCTTTGTATTTGGGCTCCAAGGAGCCCCATTGGTCCTTAGCAGACCAATGGGGTTCCTTCTGATTTGAAGGAACCCCATTGGTCTGCTAAGGAC
Source organism: Hyperolius riggenbachi (assembly GCF_040937935.1). Classification (NCBI taxonomy): domain Eukaryota; kingdom Metazoa; phylum Chordata; class Amphibia; order Anura; family Hyperoliidae; genus Hyperolius; species Hyperolius riggenbachi. The sequence continues at coordinate 186,485,021 of NC_090651.1, read as the reverse complement.
CAATGGGGCTCCTTGGAGCCAAAATACAAAGATGCTTTAGAGAGCTCTGAGCTATATAGCTCAGAGCTCTGTCGGGTCCGTGCAGCGCAGACGTGTATGCGGCGGCGGCGAGTGACGTCGGGTGCGGCGTAGTTACAATGTAACAAAGTTGTTACATTGTAATAACTTTGTTACATTGTAACTGATAGAACATTTCCGAAGCTATTTCGAGGGATCATTTATTTAAAGGGACAGGTAAGTATTAATGGTTAATTAAGAATATTAAAGGACTTTTTTCGTGGTTATGTTTTTTGTTCAATTAAAATACTTTTTCTAAGTGTCTGTGTGTTTATTTACTTTAACTCTTAAAGGAAATGGGTAAGGGGTACAAGTACCTCTATACTCATTTCTCCTGGGAGGGGGGTGGGCATCTGGGGGACCCCTTTTTAAAGGGGACTCCCAGATTCCACCATGAACCTCCCCCCCAGGAAATCGCGGCCTCCACCTCCACCGCCCATCGAAGGTGGAGAAGAGCCCCTTGTCCTTGGATTGGACAAGGGCTCGGAGGGGGGGGGAAAGCTTGGCTGCCCCTCCCCTTCCGAGACCCCCCAATCCATGGACCATGCGGGCTGGTATAGTCAGGGTGCGGAGCCCCACGCGGCCGGTGCTCCGCATTCTGGCTATTCCAGCCTGCATGGGGGACAAGGGGTTAAAGAGGTCTGGGAGGAGGGACCCCACGTCGTTTTTTTTTTTATATTATTTTATATTTCCCACACTCAGAACGAAGTAAGTAAAACTCTTCCCACTTGGGGGAATCTATGAAAATAATACACTATTGTTACCTGTGCAAAAAAAACTGACATTTTCCGCATTTAAAAGACATTTTCGCCCTTGAAACTTAAAAATCGATTTTCTCAAAAACTATAAGGTCTTTTTGAAAAAAAAAATTTTCCTCTTATTCCCACTGATCCCCTTAATATACCCTGGGAATTTGGTGTTCCTAAACTTTAAGCAGGCTTTGCTATTAACCGTTAAAGTCGGCGGGTTTTTAAATGTTTACATTTTTCCTTTGAAACTTTAACATCGATTTTCTCAAAAACTATAAGGTCTTTTTGAAAAAAAAATGTTTCCTCTTATTTCTCCTGATCTCCTTAATATATTCTCCAAATTTGAGGCTCTTAGCATTTAAGGGGGCTTTGCTATTAACCCTTAAAGTCGGCTGTTTTTTTATATTATACGGAGCGTTACGGTTTAACGCGAAATTACGGTAGCGTTTAATGCGAAATTACAGCATGATACGACTGTAATGCGAAAATTACGCGAAAATTACGCTTACGTGAAATTTCGTGAAATCCTTCTTCATTACGATTATGTACTTACGGCCATAATCGTAATTCCACTAATTACGCGAAATTTCGCGAAATCGTAATTAGGTCATTACGCTCATCTCTAGTGTGTGCGGGTGATTGGGTGCCCACAAGGGGCAGATGAGGGTCTGATCTGATGGGTATGATGGGTAGCGGTGACAGTGGGTGATTGATGGGTGATTGATGGGTGATCAGTGGGTGATTAGAGGGGAGAACAGATGTAAATAACGCACTGGTGAGGTGAGCGGGGGGGGCTGAGGGCGATCGGAGGGTGTGGGCGGTTGATTGGGTGCCCGCAAGGGTCCGATTAGGGGCAGTGAGAGGTGGTGACAGGGGGTGACGGGGTGATTGATGGGTGATCAGGGTGTGATTAGAGGGGAGAATAGATGCAAGCAATGCACTGGCAAGGTGATCGGGGGGGGGAGGGGGGGGCTGAGGGCGGTCTGAGGGTGTGGCCAGGTGATTGGGTGCCTGCAAGAGGCAGATGAGGGTCTGATCTGATGGGTATGATGGGTAGCGGTGACAGAGGGTGATTGTTGGGTGATCAGTGGGTGATTAGAGGGGAGAACCGATGTAAATAATGCACTGGGAAGGTGATCGAGGGGGGGGGGGTCTGAGGGCGATCTGAGGGTGTGGGTGGGGATTTGGGTGCCCGCAAGGGGCATATTAGGGTCTGATCTGATGGGTAGCAGTGACAGGTGGTGACAGGGCGTGACGGGGGGATTGATAGGTGATCACAGGGGAGGACAGATGTAAATAATGCACTAGCGAGTTGATCAGAGGGGGTCTGAGGGCAATCTGAGTGTGTTTTGGCGGGTGATTGGGTGCCCGCAAGAGGCAGATTAGGGTCTGATCTGATGGGTAGCAGTGACAGGTGGTGACAGGGGGTGATTGATGGGTGATCAGTAGGTGATTAGAGGGGAGAACAGATGTAAACAATGCACTTGCGAGGTGATCTGAGGGCAGGTCTGTGGACGATCTGAGGGATGTGGGTGGGTGATCAGGTGCCCGCAAGGGGCAGGTCTGATCTGATGTGACTGGTGGTGACAGGGGGTGATTGATGGGTGATTGACAGGTGATTGACAGGTGATCAGTGGGTGATTACAGGGGAGGATAGATCTGTACAGTACACGGGGGCGGTCTGGGGAGGATCTGAGGGTGTGGGGGGTGATCAGGAGCCCCCAGGGGGCAGTTTAGGACCTAATCTAAAAAATAACATTGACAGATAGTGACAGGGAGTGATTGATGGGTGATTAGGGGGGGGGGGGGGGTGATTGGGTGCAAACAGGGGTCTGAGGGGGTGATCGGGGTGGGGTCTGAGGGGTGCTGTGGTTGATCAAGGGACAGGGGGGGCAGGATCAGTGTGATTTTGTGCTTACTAGGGGGGCTGCAACCTGCTCTGGTGGTCCCTCAATCACTGGGACCACCAGGGCTAGAGGCAGCCTGTATAATACACTTTGTATACATTACAAAGCGTATTATACGCTTTGCATGCGGCGATCGTGGGGCTAATTGGCCGGCAGGTTAACGTCGTGGGTGGGCGGAGCCCAATGCCGGTGGATGCACGTGAACCCCGGCAATTCAGTCCCCCAGGAGCCGCCGTCGATCGGCGTTACGCGGTCCTGAGGGTGCCACTTTGCCACCGCCCATAGGTAGTGGGCGGTCGTCAAGTAGTTAAAATTAATATGATGTCGTCGGCAAAAAAGGCCAATTTTGTGATGGTGTTTGTTAACTTGAGATTCCTGGATTGGAGCAAATGGTTACAGCAAATGTTTCTATGACTAATACAAATATGATTGGTGATTGTGGGCATCCCTGGTGGGTACCGTTGGTTATATTAAAGGGTTGTGATTGTAAGCTTGCATGTAGAACAGTACAGGGTTTTTTATAAAGAGCCATAATTGCATTTGGAAAGGTGCCAACAATGCTAAATTTGGTTAGAACATTCCTCAGGAAACCCTAGTGCACCCTATTGAATGCCTTCTCTGCATCTAAAGTAAGATACATAGAAGGAACTCGTCTGGTTTTGGCTATTTTCATTAGGTTAATTATCCTCCTTGTATCGGTCATTGCTTGGCGGCGGCCAAAGCCAACTTGTTCAGGGGCAATGGGGTCAGGGAAAATATGGAATAATCTATTAGATAACAATTTAGCCTAACTTTTGGTGTCTGTAATTGGCTGTGCCAGAAGGATTTTTACCGTATTTAGGTATAACTGAGATGTTTGCAAGTAAAATGCAAGGAACATTTTCAGAGGGTATTATATTGTTTACATGCCTGGGAGCCAGTACGCTTCCAAATGTCTTGTAATATTCATTGGTGTACCCATCAGGGCCAGGAGCTTTATTATTTTTAAGTTGTTTAAATACTACCAAAATCTCTGCTATGGAAATGGGGGTATTTAGGAAGGCTAGTTGTGTCTCAGAGATTTTGGGCAGGGCTAGGGGTTCCAAAAAGGAGTTGTTTGTTGAATGGGTTGAAAGGTAGCGGGGTCGTCAGATAAGTTGTAGAGGGAATTGTAGTAATCACTAAAGGCATTACCAATATGTTTGATAGGAGAAGGTAGGAGGCGCCCTTGGGGTACTCGTATAACAATTTATATATCACTGGTTGACAGAACCACTATAGGGGCATATGTATAAAACAAAAAACGGCAACAGGTATGGAAAGATCCTACCTTATGAAATGTTCACTCAGGATATCATGTAAAGAAAACTTTAATAAGGCTCTTTTAAAATTGACAACGCGTTTCGCGGCAACACCGCTTCATCAGGTCGAGTATCGTGCCAAATAGGAGAGGTCCCCAATCTAAGGCGCCTTAGATTGGGGACCTCTCCTATTTGGCACGATACTCGACCTGATAAAGCGGTGTTGCCGCGAAACGCGTTGTCAATTTTAAAAGTGTATAGTGTCAGACATACCAGTTGGTGAAGCAATGCGGGTGGCGGTGGGTGCTGGGCACTGTGGGCCTCACGGCCGTTTCGCGCAGGTATGCGCTTCCACGGAGGCTCTAGTGCGGGCTGGGTGCTGGCTGGGTGTTTAAATACACTTCAAAGTCAGTGTTCGGCGTGTCCGCGCCGGAAGAGACCGCCCACTTCCTCGCAGAATCTCCAATAACACGCTGGGACGCATACGCGTTCCAGTTGGAGCTTCCTGGAGGACGAGGTCACCCATCTACCTATGCCCAAGCAGTTCACACTTATTAGGTGGCTGCTAAATGCTATTGCATATATTGGGCAGTGCAGAGAAGGGATATTCGCCATCTTGTGGCCAAAAACGAAAAGACAGTGCTAATAAAAAATAGTGGTGGGATTCATTAAAAACTTAGTGCAACAGTGATAATGGGCAATATTATGCCAAAATGGTATAAAACTATTGTGAATTAATAACATGGCAAAGATGTGGACGCTCGCCACAATATAATAAAGTGCTAGTGTGCTTAAATACGGAGTGTCGTCTGTCTGCCTGCGAACCTGCGCCGATCAGCTAGCCCCTGTGCTCACCTCCTTGTTTAAGCAGTCATTATCTGATGGTACAGTCCCCTCCTGTTTCAAGAGGTCCATAATTGTACCAGTCCCAAAAAAAAACAGGCAGTTCCGAGCACAATAACTTCCGCCCAGTGGCCCTAACCTCTAACATCATGAAGCTCCTCGAGCGGCTGGTCCTTGCCCACCTGAAGAGGTCCACAGACGCCCTTTTAGACCCGCTCCAATTTGCATATAGGGCAAACAGATCCGTGGAGGATGCCATCAATGTCAGCGTGGCACACATCACTGAGCACTTAGACAGGCCGGCCTCCTATGCCAGGATCCTGTTCCTAGACTTTAGCTCAGCGTTCAACACGATCTGCCCTGACATCCTGATCACCAATCTGACACAGCTCGGAGTTGATCCCACTCTCCGAGCATGGATCAAGGACTTCCTGACAAATAGAACACAACAGGTGAAGCTCGGCAACTATTACTCCAGCATTCGAACCACCAATACTGGGGCTCCACAAGGCTGTGTTCTGTCACCTCTACTGTTCTCCCTTTATACCAACGACTGTATCTCATCCGCTGACTCTGTGAAGGTCATCAAATTTGCGGATGACACCACCATTATTGGCCTAATTGGAAGCAACGGAGAGCATGAATACCGGAGCGAGGTCGAGAGAATATGCAATTGGTGCAGGGAGAACAACCTAGTTCTCAACACAGCAAAGACTGTTGAACTAGTTGTAGACTTCAGGAGGAACCCTCCCCCCCCCTCGCCTGTCCTCATTGGAGGAACAGAAGTTTCTATAGTGTCATCGGTTCGGTTCCTCGGCACGACTCTCACCAATAATCTGAAATGGGGGCAGAACACCACTAAAATTCAAAAGAAATCCCAACAGAGGCTGTTCTTCCTGCGCCAACTGAAGAGATTTGGCATGCCACGGGAGCTGCTGGCCAGCTTCTATACCGCCACCATAGAATCCATCCTCTGCTCCTCAGTCATTGTTTGGTACGCGGGTGCATCGGCCAGTGATAAACATAAACTGCAGAGGGTCATAGCTGATGCAGAGAGAATCATCGGGTCTCCTCTTCCACCTCTTGATCTCCTCCACTCCGCTAGATTGAGTAAGAGGGCCACCATGATCTCCCGTGACCCCTCTCACCCTGGCAGCCACTACTTCAGGCTCCTCCCGTTGGGCCGCCGCTTCAGGACTATACCATCCAAAACCACCAGGCGGAAGAACACCTTCTTTCCCCAGGCCGTTCGGTCACTGAACTCTGACTTTCCCCAGTCCGGCCTGCACTCATAATTGCCGGGTCGACAGCTGGTCCCCGTCGCTGCCTCCTCTGTATATCTGATTACTGCATTTCAAATTGTATGTGCTGTTGTATCTGTCTATGCCATGTGTACCACAAATAATTCCGATTATGGCTCTTGCTGTACTTGGCGAAATAAAACTGATTCTGATTCTGATTCTGATTCTGAAATATAATAAACTGTGCATTCACAAATTGGTACATTAAGTGAAGATACTGGATAGTGTGTGTGTAGAGTAGGGAGTTATTTGATTTCCAAGTTTTGGGTTTCCCAAAAAGTTGCGGAATATCCATAGCTAGGAAGATTGGGGCGTAGTCAGACCAGGATATTGGACCGATTGAGCAGTCTGTGACATGTTGTAGTAAGCTGGCATGCAATAGGAAAAAGTCTATTCTGCTATAAGACTTGTGGACCTGAGAGTAGAAGGAGATGTCTTGTTTGTTACTATGAAGGGCTCTCCATGGACAGACCCGTTTCTAGGGGCCGTGCAGCCATGTGGCAGTCCTGAGCGCGGATGGAGAGAGGGCGCTTGACCTCTCCCTCCCTCTCCCCGGGGGACTGCAGAGTAATTAGCACAGGGAAGCACTGTATACAGCTACTTGGGCAGAGTGGCCAGGGGGGAAGGGGGGCAATCTCCCCCCAGGCCGCCTTTCATTCAATGATTTAGGGCAGGTCTGGTGTATTCAGGTTTGTTGTAAGGCAATGTGAAACACTAGGCTAGCTGATAAAAGTGCAACTGGAGGGCAGGCAAGTTGGTACATTTACACAGCATGATGCAGAGCTTGCCTGGAGGGTCCATGGGCAAAAATCTGTCTTGTCTCTCCCTTATGTTATAATGACTGCATGTGTGGATAAGGTGTTAAACAAGTTGAAAAGTTTTTGTCAGTCCCTAGACTCCAGGAGGGCTGCTTTCTGACTTTTGTGAGAGACTGGCAGGAACAGGAGTCAAATTACAGCAAGTAGCCTCTGTGTGATGTGGGACTGCGATTCTGATAAGCTCTCTGCTCCTTCTCAGTCTCTCTCCATCTGGGCTAGTGCACGCCAAAATCACAATAGCAATCGCTAGCAATTTGTGAGTGTGATTTTGTGAAGCGATTTTCAGAGCAATTTTTTAATGAATCTCTCCAAAAAATGCTTCATGCAGTGTGTTTGCGATTTTGAAAAAACCACAACGCTGCTGTGAGAACACCGTCATAGGGTAACAATAACCAATCGCTTTTCAAATCACTGTCGAGTTCAAAAACGCTCAGACACACTGTTGGTGGGCACCAGCTCTCCCTCATTCACCTTTGTTTCCCCCCTTCCCCTAGTGCTGTGTGTGTGTGTCTTCTTGTCATACAGGAAAGCTAAGTAAAAGTGCAATCCTGGTGAGGGTTGCTTTCTGACTTGTGTGAGAGACTGGCAGGGACAGGAGTCAAGTTACAGGCAAGTAGCCTGTCTGATGTGGGACTGCAATACAGATAAGCTCTCTGCTCCTTCTCAGGCTATTCTCATTCTTTCTCCACTCCTCCTCTCTCTGGGCTAGTGCACGCCAAAATCACAAAATCAACAGCAATCGCTAGCAATTTGTGAGTGTGATTTTGTGAAGCGATTTTCAGAGTGATTTTTGAATGAATCGCTCCAAAAAATGCTTCATGCAGTGTGTTTGCAATTTTGAAAAAAATCACAACACTGCTGTGAGAACACCCTCAGGGCCCTTTTCCACTAGAGCGATTGCGTTTGCTGAATCACAAAATTGCAAACCGATAGCGATTTTAAAATCGCTAGGGTTTGCTAAATAACATAGGAATCGTGGTAGGTTATTTCCACGACCGCGATTCGATTTTAACAAAAACACGATCGCGAGGCGTAGCGATTATTGCCGCGATTTAGCTATGCCCTGCAGTGCATAGCAAAACCACAAACGCAATCGCCGGGAAAAAAAAAGTATTTTGCTGAATCACAATCGCTAGCATTTAGCGCTAACGCTAGCAATTGCTAGTGGAAAAGGGCCCTGTCACAGGAGCCCTCAGTGGCTGACCGCACTTAGCCTTCTAAACGATGCCAGCGCACAGATCGTGCGAACTCTGGTCGCAGTCAATGCGCAGGAACCGTTAAGAATTAGCCGCAGACAGCTCAGAAGGGAGCCTGTGAGACACAGGTGATTACAACGTCACCCACTGGTTCAGAGTAAACTGCCACCACCGCGGTTACTATGGGACCGTGGGGCCCACTAACTGACTGACTAATCCTGCGAATAAAACGGTTAAACACACGATATTCTGTCTAGCCAACAACAAACAAACAGTAGCGTATCTTCAGAGACCCGGGATCAGTTCTGTGTGTGCTGATAAGCAGGATAGCGGAACAGTGAATGACTTGGAGGAAGTCTTTATTCACAGCAATATAAATAATTAATATATACAGACAATTATTAAAATCAACAATTATTGAAACAGTAATAGCCAGAATGAAAAATAAAAGAAGGGAGAAAAATACTTAGTTCCTGGAAAGATGTCCTTTTTGTGGGAAAAATCAGAGTTCTGGTTTCCAATCAAGTTCAAGCAAAACGGTTTCAAGTTCTTAGAGTTCTTTGTTCAGATGGGTCAGCAAAATGGCCACCAGCCCTATGTCCTCTGGCTGGCAGCAGCTTGTCATGAAGATGGTAAAGGGAGGGAAAATGCCCTCCTGCTGGCCAGGTGCTTTTGATGAAGCTGGTTTGGGGGTGTGGCAATGCCGGCCCATCTGAGTCACCCACCAATGACAGTTCATTCCCTCTGAGAGATTTTAGGGCTAAACTTATGAAATGCTGTAACTCCTGAACCATACACGTTATATTTAGGGGGGTAACAGCTTCACACTTGTTGGAAAATACAGATTAATATGACATCAGACACGGCTAAGCCAGCGGGTCAGGCTCCTGAGAAGATTCATATCTCGATAACCGGACGGTCTATCCCAAGGAATTTCATATCAGCACGATGGCCAGGGTTTACCGGACAAGACGATATGAATTTTATAGCTGTGCGACATACGGTTTTCGTATGCCGACAGGAAATCATATCACCCATGCTTTCCTTATGGCCCATGCTCGGTGCCGGATCGGCTGGCTTTCTATGGCCCCCCTGTGGAGCCAGTTTCCTGGTCCTTTTCATGGGGACATCTGCTGTAGGGGGAATAAGCTGGGCCCTGCAGGGAGTCCAGCCACGTGCGACATCCCGGAGGGGTGAGGGGACTGCTCTGGCTCACAGGGGAACATATCTCTGGATTTAAAATAACACAAAATGTCATTTTCGGATCGCTTGCACGACTGCTCAGATCCGACAGGGAGCGATCAGGAAAGCGACTGTGAATTCTCTAGATTCACCTGCGTTTCTCACGGCTATTCCGTGACAGGCCCTCATAGGGTAACATTAGCCAATCGCTTTTCAAATCACTGTCGATTTGAAAAACGCTCAGACGCACTCTTGGTGGGCACCAGCTCTCCCTCATTCACCTTTGTTTCCCCCCTTCCCCCAGTGTTGCACACTCAATCCATCAAAGATGAAGGTTTATTCAACCAATGTGACACAAATCCACTCCATAAGCCGATAATAGGCTTATGGAGTGGATTTGTGTCACATTGGTTGAATAAACCTTCATCTTTGATGGATTGAGTGTGCGGACCTTTTTGATTTTTTTGAGTACAGTTCACATGGCCCGGCACCTCCACAGTGCTGTGCGATTCTCCCATTGATCTTTTTGAATTCCCCCAGTGTTGGGTGTCTGTGTCTTCTTGTCATACAGGAAAGCTAAGTAAGGCTGCTTTCACAGTGGGACGTTAGACTTCCACGTTACGGCAGCCCGCAACGCAGAACAACTCACAGCAATGAAAAATCAATGGGCTGTTCACAGTGCACACGTTGCGTTGGAGTATAACGCTGCACGTTAAATGAAAGTGCAGCATGCTGTGCGTTATACTCATAGTTATCTGCGTTAGACTGTTTGCACATGCTCAGTAATGTTTTTTTTTTTTTAATTTGACGCATGCGCCGTTTTAGTTCTATCAGTATGGAACGAAAATGGCACACCAAGAGACGCATGACGCGGCTCTTTATAACATCCAACCTCAACACCACCATGCGTTGCGTTAGGGGCACGTTGTGCCACCTTAACGTAGCCCCAAACGCAACGTCCTAATGTGAAAGCAGCCTAAAAGTGCAATCCTGGTGAGGGTGAGGGAGTGAGAACTGTTATGGAAGGAGGGATACCGAAACTTTGGAAATTAGCATTAAAGAGACAGGGATCATGGTGCCAGCAGGTATATCAGTAAGGATGTGTCTGGTAAAGGGGGAGGGGATATCCGAGGTGGAAGAGGGGCATATTTGAGGGTTAGTAGAGATGGTAGCGAAGGGAAGGACACAATTGGGGGGGGGGGGAGGGAAGAAATGAGCTTTGGGGAATTAAGGTGGCCATACATCTATTGACTTGACAGCCGATCAACCAACCGTTTTGATATTATTGAATCGGATAAAAATTTTGGGTGGAAATTGGTTGAATGTATCAATCTGAGATGTTGGGAAATCTCGGGCCAATATGGTTGTCAGGTGCGATAATCACGGCATGCGATAACCACAAATGATAGACGCGACGTAAACCCTGGCCGTTGTCCCTCAAAATGTATTATGTGCCCTCCCCCCCCCCCCCTTTCATGCCTGTACTTTACCTGTCACGCTGTCCCTAGAGTGTTCTTTCTGTATTTCCGCATTGGCGCTCCACGTGACTACTGGCATATATGACATGGGGTGCATGTGTGATGTCGTTTGGGCTGGGGCTGCCATGATAATGGGCCTCTAGTTTGTGTTTCCCCTAGGCCAAAAGGTCCCAGTCCTCCCCTGTACTCACCTCCTTGGTTCCAATCGCCGCTCACTCGCCGCCGGTCTCCTCTCTGCATAGCCGCTGATACACACGCTGCTTCCTGTTTAGCAGGAGTGGCTGGATGGTGTAATGGTTAAGGGCTCTGCCTCTGACATGGGAGACCTGGGTTCGAATCTTGGCTCTGCCTGTTCAGTAAGCCAGCACCTATTCAGTAGGAGACCTTTGGCAAGTCTCCCTAACACTGCTACTGCCTATAGAGCGCATCCTAGTGGCTGCAGCTCTGGCGCTTTGAGTCCGCCAGGAGAAAAGCGCAATATTAATGTTCTGTGTTTGTTTGTTTGTTATGCAGAGAGGAGAAGACTGGCGGCGAGTGAGCGGCGATTGGAACCAGGGAGGTGAGTAGCTGTATACAGCGCTTCTCTGCGCTAATTACTCTGCAGTCCGAGGGGGGAGCATGGAGGGCGGCCAGGGGAGAGGAAGGAAGGGAGAGGTCGGGCTGCCCTCCCTGGCTGCGGCTCCCCCTTCCATTATGAGGGGGGGGACACCTACCTACCTACCTAACTTATACTTGGGAAATCTACCTATCTAAACTATACTGGGGGCACCTACCTATATAACCTATGCTGGGGGAACCTACCTACTTAGCCTATACTGCAGGCACCTACCTACCTAGCCTATACTGGGGGAAGCTACCTATGTAAACTATACTGGGGGCACCTACCTATATAAACTATACTGGGGGAACCTACCTATATAAACTATACTGGGGGAACCTACCTATCTAACCTATACTGGGGTCACCTACCTATCAAACCTATGCAGGGGGCAACTATTCTGGCTACCTATATTAGAGGCACCCACCTAGCTAACCTGTACTGGGGCACCTACCTATCTAATCTATACCAGGGGCAACTGCCTATCTAACCTATAACGGGGGCAACTATACTGGATACCTATACTAGAGGCACCTACCTGGCTAACCTATACTGGGGGCATTTATACTGGGGCACTTATGCCTGGTTACCTATACTGGGGGGACCTGTAGCCCACTACCTGTACTGGTGCACCTATGCCTGTCTACCTATACTGGGGGGACCTATAGCCCACTACCTATACTGAGTGCAACTAGACCTAGCTAACCTATACTGCAGGCACCTATACCTGGCTCCGGTGGGGGGGGGGGCGCAATTTTCTCACTCTTGTCCTGGGTGCATTTTAGCCAGGGGCGGCGCCAGGGGGGTGCTTGGGGGTGCTCGAGCACCCCCTAGAATTGTCCAAGCACCCCCAAAGCACCCCCTGGAGTGAACTGACTTCAGGCGTCTAAAAGACGCCAAGTCAGTTCACACAGCGGCAGCCCGGAGCAGCAGGCAGGGCTACGGTAAGATGGCCGCCCGAAGCCCTGTTCTGCAGACTTCGAGTCTGCAGTGCATGGCTTCGGGCGGCCATTTTCCCGTAGCCCTGCTCTCAGTATGCAGGCAGGAAGTCTCGTGACGTCGGGAAGGAAGAGGATCGTGGGCGCGCGGGCGCTGCGCGCCACAAGGAGGTCGGGACAGGAGGTCGGGAAAAAAGGTCTTCTGGCTGTAGGTGAGTAAATGGGTTTTTCTTTTCTTTTTCAGGTGGTGCTGATTGTGGTCAAAACTGCTGAGGAAGGATTGTGCATATTGGGGTCATATCTGCTACAGATTGTGCATATTGGGGTCATATCTGCTACGGATTGTGCATATTGGGGTCATATCTGCTACGGATTGTGCATATTGGGGTCATATCTGCTACGGATTGTGCATATTGGGGTCATATCTGCTACGGATTGTGCATATTGGGGTCATATCTGCTACGGATTGTGCATATTGGGGTCATATCTGCTACGGATTGTGCACATTGGGGTCATTTCTGCTACCGATTGTGCATATTTGGGTCATATCTGCTACGGATTGTGCATATTGGGGTCATATCTGCTACGGATTGTGCATATTGGGGTCATATCCAGAGATGATCAGATACCTAATATTCGAGTTCGGATAGTGTCATCCAGCTCGCCTGCCACCCCCCTCCACAAGGGGGCGCCGGTCCTCCCGAGAGCTAGCCTGCCCCACGCGCTACCGCCACCTGCCACCGGGGGGCGCCGGGGCTCTCAGGAGGACTGGCGCCATCCGGCGGTGGGCGGCGGTAGCGCAGGGTGGCCCGGCATCCGGGAGCCCCGGCGCCCCCCGGTGGCATGCGGAGGTAGCACAGGGGGGGTCAGGCCAGCTCTCAGGACGACCGGCGCCCCCTGGTGGCGGGCGGTGGTAGCGCTGGGCAGCCCGGCACCCGGGAGCCCCGGCGCCCCCAGGTGGCCGGCGTCGGCAGCGCGGGGGGTCAGGCTGGCTCAACAGAGGACCGGCGCCCACCGTTGGCGGGCAGCGGTAGCGCAGGCGGGGGACAATGCCCGCGGCTAGCGAGGCCCAGCTGCCATAAGAACTGGATGTAGTCAGGGCAGAAGAGTTCCAGGTGCGGACCAAGCTGGCAGGAGGAGAGGGGGGTGTGGCCAATGCCCGAGTCCAGCGAGGCCCAGCTCCCATAAGAACTGGGTTTAGTCAAGGCAGAAGAGTTCCAGGTGCGGGCCAAGCTGGCAGGAGGGGGGGGGTGTGGTCAATGCCCGAGTCCAGCGAGGCCCAGCTCCCATAAGAAGTGGGTGTAGTCAGGGTAGAAAAGTTCCAGGTGCGGGCCAAGCTGGCAGGAGGAGGGGGGGTGTGGCCAATGCCCGAGTCCAGCGAGGCCCAGCTCCCATAAGAACTGGGTTTAGTCAAGGCAGAAGAGTTCCAGGTGCGGGCCAAGCTGGCAGGAGGGGGGGGGGGGGGGGGTGGTCAATGCCCGAGTCCAGCGAGGCCCAGCTCCCATAAGAAGTGGGTGTAGTCAGGGTAGAAAAGTTCCAGGTGCGGGCCAAGCTGGCAGGAGGAGGGGGGGGGGGCATGGGGTGGGGTGGGGGTTCAATGCACGAGGCCAGAGAGGCCATGCTCCCATAAGAATTGGATGTAGTCAGAGAAGAAGAGTTCCAGGTGCGGGGCAAGCTGACCGGAGGAGAGGCCGGGGGCATGGATGAGGTCCCTGGCAGAGGCCACCACTCGGGCACTCGCAGGGCAGTCGGATCGAGTTTGGCGGCAGCCAGGGTCCTCCGTCCCGGAGGCTCCGATGAGAGCGGATCTGGCCGGCCGCGCCCAGGCAGGGCTCCACAGCTTCGGACAAGCTAGGCACCGATCCCCCCTAAATGGGGGGTGGGTTCCGACCGTCCATGACCCGAGCCCGCCACCCTCGGGGAGAATGTCAGGAGGCGTTCCTCCGGCGAGAAAAGTGCCTAAACTGGAGCCTGCTAGGGGGTAAAATGTCAACTTTTTTCCCGCACTGGAGCCTGCTAAGGGGAAATATCACCTTTTTTTCCGGCTAACTTGTCCTGCCTGAAGCCTGCTAAGGGGAAATGTCAAAGTTTTTCAGGCCAGCCTGGCCCGCCTAGAGGTTGCTATGTGAAAAATGGCAAAGTTTTTCCGGCCAGCCTGGCCCGCCTGTGAGGTCGCGGGGCAAGCTGTCTCAAAAGAGCCTGCTCAACCCTCACTGATTTCGGGCGACTCCGGGACCTCGCTCCCCGGAGGTCCCCTGGAAGTCCCGATGAGAGCGGATTTGAACGCCCGGGCCGACCCAGAGTTCCATGAGGTCGGGTGACTTTGGCGGCCAGGCTGGGTGCGGCGCCCCCGGGTTCCGACCGTCCATGACCCGAGCCCGCCACCCTCGGGGAGAATAGCAGCGCGGCGCTGCGGGGCAAGCTGACCGGAGGAGAGGCCGGGGGCGTGGATGGGCTCCCTGGCAGAGGCCACCACCCGGGCACTCGCAGGGCGGTCGGACCGATTTTGGCGGCGGGCGGGCTCCTCCGTGGCGGAGGCCCCGATGAGAGCGGATTTGAACGCCCGGGCCGACCCAGAGTTCCATGAGGTCGGGTGACTTTGGCGGCCAGGCTGGGTGCGGCGCCCTGGGGTTCCGACCGTCCATGACCCGAGCCCGCCACCCTCGGGGAGAATGTCAGGAGGCGTTCCTCCGGCGAGAAAAGTGCCTAAACTGGAGCCTGCTAGGGGGTAAAATGTCAACTTTTTTCCCGCACTGGAGCCTGCTAAGGGGAAATATCACCTTTTTTTCCGGCTAACTTGTCCTGCCTGAAGCCTGCTAAGGGGAAATGTCAAAGTTTTTCAGGCCAGCCTGGCCCGCCTAGAGGTTGCTATGTGAAAAATGGCAAAGTTTTTCCGGCCAGCCTGGCCCGCCTGTGAGGTCGCGGGGCAAGCTGTCTCAAAAGAGCCTGCTCAACCCTCACTGATTTCGGGCGACTCCGGGACCTCGCTCCCCGGAGGTCCCCTGGAAGTCCCGATGAGAGCGGATTTGAACGCCCGGGCCGACCCAGAGTTCCATGAGGTCGGGTGACTTTGGCGGCCAGGCTGGGTGCGGCGCCCCCGGGTTCCGACCGTCCATGACCCGAGCCCGCCACCCTCGGGGAGAATAGCAGCGCGGCGCTGCGGGGCAAGCTGACCGGAGGAGAGGCCGGGGGCGTGGATGGGCTCCCTGGCAGAGGCCACCACCCGGGCACTCGCAGGGCGGTCGGACCGATTTTGGCGGCGGGCGGGCTCCTCCGTGGCGGAGGCCCCGATGAGAGCGGATTTGAACGCCCGGGCCGACCCAGAGTTCCATGAGGTCGGGTGACTTTGGCGGCCAGGCTGGGTGCGGCGCCCCCGGGTTCCGACCGTCCATGACCCGAGCCCGCCACCCTCGGGGAGAATGTCAGGAGGCGTTCCTCCGGCGAGAAAAGTGCCTAAACTGGAGCCTGCTAGGGGGTAAAATGTCAACTTTTTTCCCGCACTGGAGCCTGCTAAGGGGAAATATCACCTTTTTTTCCGGCTAACTTGTCCTGCCTGAAGCCTGCTAAGGGGAAATGTCAAAGTTTTTCAGGCCAGCCTGGCCCGCCTAGAGGTTGCTATGTGAAAAATGGCAAAGTTTTTCCGGCCAGCCTGGCCCGCCTGTGAGGTCGCGGGGCAAGCTGTCTCAAAAGAGCCTGCTCAACCCTCACTGATTTCGGGCGACTCCGGGACCTCGCTCCCCGGAGGTCCCCTGGAAGTCCCGATGAGAGCGGATTTGAACGCCCGGGCCGACCCAGAGTTCCATGAGGTCGGGTGACTTTGGCGGCCAGGCTGGGTGCGGCGCCCCCGGGTTCCGACCGTCCATGACCCGAGCCCGCCACCCTCGGGGAGAATAGCAGCGCGGCGCTGCGGGGCAAGCTGACCGGAGGAGAGGCCGGGGGCGTGGATGGGCTCCCTGGCAGAGGCCACCACCCGGGCACTCGCAGGGCGGTCGGACCGATTTTGGCGGCGGGCGGGCTCCTCCGTGGCGGAGGCCCCGATGAGAGCGGATTTGAACGCCCGGGCCGACCCAGAGTTCCATGAGGTCGGGTGACTTTGGCGGCCAGGCTGGGTGCGGCGCCCCCGGGTTCCGACCGTCCATGACCCGAGCCCGCCACCCTCGGGGAGAATGTCAGGAGGCGTTCCTCCGGCGAGAAAAGTGCCTAAACTGGAGCCTGCTAGGGGGTAAAATGTCAACTTTTTTCCCGCACTGGAGCCTGCTAAGGGGAAATATCACCTTTTTTTCCGGCTAACTTGTCCTGCCTGAAGCCTGCTAAGGGGAAATGTCAAAGTTTTTCAGGCCAGCCTGGCCCGCCTAGAGGTTGCTATGTGAAAAATGGCAAAGTTTTTCCGGCCAGCCTGGCCCGCCTGTGAGGTCGCGGGGCAAGCTGTCTCAAAAGAGCCTGCTCAACCCTCACTGATTTCGGGCGACTCCGGGACCTCGCTCCCCGGAGGTCCCCTGGAAGTCCCGATGAGAGCGGATTTGAACGCCCGGGCCGACCCAGAGTTCCATGAGGTCGGGTGACTTTGGCGGCCAGGCTGGGTGCGGCGCCCCCGGGTTCCGAACGCAGCAGACCCGAGCCCGCCACCCTCGGGGAGAATGTCAGGAGGCGTTCCTCCGCCGAGAAAAGTGCCTAAACTGGAGCCTGCTGGGGGGTAAAATGTCAACTTTTTTCCCGCACTGGAGCCTGCTAAGGGGAAATATCACCTTTTTTTCCGGCTAACTTGTCCTGCCTGAAGCCTGCTAAGGGGAAATGTCAAAGTTTTTCCGGCCAGCCTGGCCCGCCTGTGGGGTCACGGGGCAAGCTGTCTCAAAAAAGCCTGCTCAACCCTCACTGATTTCGGGCGACTCCGGGACCTCGCTCCCCGGAGGTCCCCTGGAAGTCCCGATGAGAGCGGATTTGAACGCCCGGGCCGACCCAGAGTTCCATGAGGTCGGGTGACTTTGGCGGCCAGGCTGGGTGCGGCGCCCCCGGGTTTCGAACGCAGCAGACCCGAGCCCGCCACCCTCGGGGAGAATAGCAGCGCGTCGCTGCGGGGCAAGCTGACCGGAGGAGAGGCCGGGGGCGTGGATGGGCTCCCTGGCAGAGGCCACCACCCGAGCACTCGCAGGGCGGTCGGACCGATTTTGGCGGCGGGCGGGCTCCTCCGTGGCGGAGGCCCCGATGAGAGCGGATCTGCCCGCTCGACCCCAGGCGGGGTTCCACAACTCCGGCCGAGCGAGGCACCGATCCCCCCTAAAGGGGGGGTGGGTTCCGACTCTCTATGACCCAAGCCTGCCACCCTCGGGGAGATTGGCAGGAGGTGCTCTTCTGGTGAGAACAAGCCAGCAAGGCTAGGGGTGGAGGTCGGACCCGGCGGGCTGGCCAACCCCCTCCAACAGAGGAAGGTGAAAGCCTGCATCTGTCCTGGACCTCCACTGATCGATGAGGCGACCCGCGTCAGGGCAGGGGAGATTCGACCACCAGGCCGTAGGCCACGGGGTCCCGGCTGCTAATGGTGGGAGAGCTCTCCCCTCACTGCCCATGTACGCTCAGATCCCCCTCTGGCTGAAGATCTGTCATGAGGCTTGGTTGTCCCAGGGGACCGGGGCCAAAGGCACAGGCGAGTTTGCGGAGACCCGTAGGAAATCAACAGAGGCCTGAAGATGCTGCGGTTTCCTGTTTGGTTGACAGCAGGGAGAGGGCACTCCCCTCCCCCATGCTGGCTAGGCCGAGGCAGGCCTGTGGCAGAGCACAATTTTCTGATGGCACCGAGGAAGGCTGACGCAGACCCCCGGACCCCTCAGCGCAGCTCCCTGCAGCTGGAGGGATGCTTGCCCCTAGGGGCAAGCTACCCCAGCTGCTGGGGTGGGGATGGCCCACAGGGTGGCGAGAGGACCCGATGGAGGTGGTGTGAGTCGGACAGGTTTCCGCGGACCTGCCTGGACACCTGCCCCCTCGCGGCCCGCCCCGCCACTCTCTGTGGGCTGCCCCAAGCCTACGTTGTGTGCCTGTCCTCCCCCCTCCCCGGGGGTGTGCCAGGCCACGCGCAGGCTACCTGGTTGATCCTGCCAGTAGTATATGCTTGTGTCAAAGATTAAGCCATGCATGTGTAAGTACAAACGGCTGGTACAGTGAAACTGCGAATGGCTCATTAAATCAGTTATGGTTCCTTTGATCGCTCCATCCATTACTTGGATAACTGTGGTAATTCTAGAGCTAATACATGCTGACGAGCGCTGACCCCCAGGGATGCGTGCATTTATCAGACCAAAACCAATCCGGGGCCTGGGGGGGCTCTGGCCTCCCCTCCCTGGCCGCTTTGGTGACCCTAGATAACCTTGGGCCGATCGCATGTCCCCGTGACAGCGACGATGCATTTGGATGTCTGCCCTATCAACTTTCGATGGTACTTTCTGTGCCTACCATGGTGACCACGGGTAACGGGGAATCAGGGTTTGATTCCGGAGAGGGAGCCTGAGAAATGGCTACCACATCCAAGGAAGGCAGCAGGCGCGCAAATTACCCACTCCTGACACAGGGAGGTAGTGACGAAAAATAACAATGCAGGATTTGAGAACGATTTCTGCAATTGAAATGAGTACACTTTAAATCCTTGAACAAGGATCCATTGGAGGGCAAGTCTGGTGCCTGCAGCCTGCGTGCAAGGTTGATAGAGGGAGCTCTCTCCTCTTCCAGTGTAGGCCGCAAGGCCTGGGACTTTATTTTTGCCTGCCTGCCCAGCAGGTGCTGCCATGAGCGGGGACAGCGGGGGTAGAGCTCCCCCTGGAAGTAAAAGCTCTGCTGGAACTTCCCCTAGTATGGAAGGGGGGACAGTTCCTCGTGATGGAGAGTCGGTGGAGGAGTTTAGAGCACGGATGGTCGCTCTTGCGAATGATTTAAGGCGTGCGCACGAGATGGATGAATCTCTGCGTAGCAAGATGAGTGCGGTGAGGGCCAGGATCAATCGGGCCTGGAGCAACAATAGGGCTGGCCTGAGAGAGGAATTATCAAGACTGCGGGCGGATTTTGCGACAAACGCTGCGAATTTGAAGCTTTTGATGGAGGCCGCGGGGCCGTTTGCGGAGATGTATACCCATCAGGCGAGGTTCAAGAAGATGAAGGAGAGGGTGAGCCGATCTTCTTCTGACCTGACCGATGAGGAGATGGTTGTGGACGCCCCAAAGAGATCCGGGCTGCGGAGGGGAAACGCTACGGAAAAATCCCAAGGTTCCCCGATATCTGGTGTTTCTGGTGAGGTGGGCGGGGTTTCTACCCGTTGCATCTTTGACTCACCTGAGGTGACGATGGAGGTGGGGGACCCCCCTGTGGTACCCCCAAAGTCGGAGATCGGTGGAGAGTCTGTACCGGAAGTGGTGGCGGCAGTAGATGCGGAGGTCCTTGGAGCTGGCGGTGAATCTGTGGAGTGCGCTGGTCCTTCCAGCCAAGAGTCTGCTTCTTTGCCCCCAGGGCAAGGGGGTTCTACGAATGTTCCTGGCCAATCTGATGTCACCCCAAGTGCGGAGGGGAGGAGGGGTGTTCTGAAGGCCATCAAGGTTCAGGAGTCCCCTCTGGGCTCTCAGTTTGCCTTTGGTGATGAGCTATTGGGGGACGATGGACAAAAACGATATAAAGAAAGACCTATGGTCGAGAAGGAGAAGCTGGTGTTTGTGAGGGAGCCAGCTGTGCAGCAGTCGGGCGAGTGTGCTGCTGAGGCTGAGAGTGGAGCTGTTACTCTTGCCTCTGAAGTGCCTGCTGGTGTTTCTGGGGGCAGTGGTGTTGCTACTGTTATTACTACTGTTACCTCCAATGTTGCTGCCGCTGCTGTTGTTACCACTGCTGTCGCTGCAAATGCGGCTACTACTGCTGTTGCTACAGGGGAGGGTGGGGGAGGTGGTGGAGTTGCTACCGGATCTGGTGAAGATGTTCGGCCTCCTGTGTCCTATGCATCAGCAGTGGGGGCTGAAGATGCTGGTGGGGCAAATAGACGGCCTCCTGCTGCTGGGGTGTGGAGTGTGCGGCCTCCTGTTGTGAGGAGGAACACAACGGGGGTGCGGACCCCTGGGGATAGGCCCAGGAGGAATTTAGTAAAGATAAAGAGCGCCCCGTTGTGTTCCCTTCCCACTAGGAAGAAGCTGGCAGAGGAGATCCTTGCTTTAGGGTTCTCGGTGGAGGATATTTTTGCTCTTATACACTCTTGGGAGGACGCAGAGTTTGACCTGAGCTTCATCAGCCAGGGGGCGTTGGACTCATTCTGGGTCAAATATCAGTCTGTGAGGTCCAGTGAGTTTTGGAGTAACATTGTTTTGGTACCCGTAAGCAGACAGTCCCTGGTTAAGAAGGTGACTATTTTGACCCGGAATGAGACCATCCCGGCTTCTGACCTGGCGGTGTTGCTCAGGTCTTACGGAGAGGTTTTAAGTTCTCCCGAGAAGGTATTGGATGAGATGGGGATCTGGACGGGTGGATGGAACTTTACGGTGAGACTTCGAAGGGAGAACAACCTTGTCAAGCATTTACCTAATGTGGTGTTCTTAGGTAAAGATAAATTGAATATCTTTTATCAGGGGCAGGTGAAGGTCTGCCATCGCTGTGGAGAAAGGGGACACTTTAGTCACAGCTGTAAGGTACTGAAGTGTTCCCTTTGTCAGGGCATTGGCCATCTGGCCAGGGATTGCCGGAAGATTCGGTGTAACCTCTGCCTTAAGCTGGGACACCCATATACGAAGTGCCCGGAGTCAGAGCATAATTGGGGGCAGGAGGTTGTAGAGGAGATGGGGAGAATTTTTGGAGAGGAGTTGGATGGGCAGGTTTTGAGTGCTTCTGGGGACGAGCCCCAGGGGATGGAATCTGGTGCTTCAGATCTGCCTCAGGAGGTGGTTCCTGAGACTCCAGTTGAGAATCAGCCTCTTGTGGGTAGTGTGGGAGAGGATGACTCTTCTCTTGTTGCTCCACGGGAGGTCTCTGAGCAGATTTCTGGGCCTACTGCAGATTCTTTCCCCCAGCCTTCTGTTGTTGGGGAGGATGGCGGTCAGATGTCAGTGGTCCCAGTGGCTGGGAGGGGGGAGGTCCCAGGTGGGTCACGGGTGGTGGCACAGGTACCCTCTAGTGTTCCCGTCAGGGCTAGTAAGTTGCAGAAGGTGGTTCCAGTAGCCATAGAGGGGGAGGCTCCGGGTGGGTCACGGGTGGAGGTGCAGGTGTCCTCTGGTGCCCCTGACAGGAACAGGAAGGGTGAGGGGTCACGGCCAGAGCTGAGTAAGGAAGATCAGGAGTGGTTGGAGGCAAGGAAGGATAGGAGGAAGAAGAGGAGGACTGGGAGGAGACGATCTGTAAGCACCAAAGGTGGTGAGGCTAAGCTTTCCTCCTCTGGGAAGGTTCTACCTAAAGGCAGGGATGCGGTTGTTAGTACCAATCGTTTTGGGGTTCTGGTGGAGGATATCTCAGATTTTTCCTCCAGGGGTGACAGTTCTTTGGAGGAAGTCGTCCTGTCCAGTGGTCCTGGGGAGGAGAAGATTCCGAGGGGTGCTGCTTGTAAGAGGTATGGGTCCAGTGAGAGTGAGGATGGGAAGGGTAAGAGGCGTCCACCTCAATAATTCCCATGGCAGTCTTCCCCTTGATTAGGATAGCAACATTAAATGTTGCTAGTCTGAAATCAACTAGGGCTCGGCAGTCGGGTTTTTTTTCTTTGGCCCAGATGGATTTCGATATTATTTTTCTCCAAGAGACCAGGCTCACTTCCCTGGCGGATGTGTATGTTGCCAGGAGGGAGTGGACATATGGTGATAGTTTTTGGTCAGTGGCTGCTGAGCCCTACGGTGGGGTGGCTGTCCTTTTTAAGACCAGCAGGGTTACCTGTAAGAGAATTATTGAGGTGGATATTGGGAGATGTATGGTCTTGGACGTCCTTGTGGAGGGGCAGGACCTTCGCTTGATTAACATCTACGGGCCCCAGACTAAGTGGGATAGGAAATGCCTCTTCACAAGGGTCAAGCCTTTCCTTTTTACGGCCCAGCCTGTCGTCTTCGGTGGTGATTTTAACACCATTGTTAGATCTAAGGATAGGCGAGGTACCGGAGGACGGCTGGGTTATGACAGCGTTTTTCTCAACAGTATGGTTAGGGATGCTGGTCTGGTTGATGTGCATATTAAGCACTTCCCAGACGACACTGGGTTCACCTTTCTTCGAGGTAGCTGTCAGAGTAGGATAGATAGGTTTTTTTTGAAGGAGGGCTCTGCTTCCCTGCCTCCTGTGAGGCGGGCGGTGGAGTTCTCTGATCACTATATGCTTTCAGTAGTTCTGAATGCCTCAGATATGCCACAGAGGGGGAGGGGCATTTGGAGGTTGAATTCGGCAATGCTGGAAACAGAAGAGGTGAGACAATCCTTTGAGG
The DNA here is from genome assembly GCF_040937935.1 of Hyperolius riggenbachi. Classification (NCBI taxonomy): domain Eukaryota; kingdom Metazoa; phylum Chordata; class Amphibia; order Anura; family Hyperoliidae; genus Hyperolius; species Hyperolius riggenbachi. The sequence goes on along the minus strand of NC_090651.1, from coordinate 186,462,265 downwards.
ATTTCTTCCAGGCACAGGTTTCTGTCTTAGACTTTTGTAGCAGCAGGTCAGAGTGGTGGGAGCTGACCAAAAAGCGTTCTGCCAGACTTTTCAGGGGTCTAGCTAACAGAAGAGAGATTGGTAGAGAAGCAGCCTGCCGGCGATTGCAGAGGAAGCTTGCGGTGCTTGTTTCTTGTGATGGAGATCCTGGGGAGATCTCTGAAGTCAAATCTCAGCTGAGGAGTGTACAATATGATCGGCACACTTCCTTGCTTTTGGAAAGAGATTACGGGAAGTACCACTCTCCCGATCCTTACCAGAATTGCAAGGAATCTGTGGCAGCTAAGACGATCACTGGCCTAAGGGACAGTTCTGGTTCCTTGACAAAGTCTAAGTCGGGGATTCTGGATGTCATTAGGTCTTTTTATTCTGGCCTCCTTGGTGAGAGGAGACTAGACAGAGACAAGTTGTTGGCTTTCTTGGACTCCTCCCCACTTCCGGAAGGGGACGTTTCTTTTGATCTTTTGGTACAGGAGATTACTGCAGAAGAGGTGGCCAGAGCAATTGACCATCTAGCCCCTAAGAAGTCTCCCGGGCCTGATGGGCTGACGGCGGAGTTTTACAAAGTGTTTAAGACTACCTTGGTCCCGTACCTTGTGTCAGTCTTCAATGAGTGCCTTGCTGAGGGAATGTTGCCTCTCTCCATGAGGCAGTCTGCAGTTATTCTTCTGTCCAAAGGGAAGGATCCGTCAATGATTGAGAACTGGCGCCCCATCAATCTTCTCAATGTTGATAGGAAGATACTGGCCAAGATATTATTCTGGCGCTTGTCGTCAGTGGCAGAGGATTTACTTTCCTGCCATCAGTTCTGTTCTGTCCAGGGTAGGAGTACCTTTACAGCAGTTTTGGCTGTCCGGGAGGCCTTGGAACGATGCAGAGCTGAGGGTTGGGGAAAGTATTTGCTGGCCCTGGATCAGGCTAAAGCTTTTGATCGGGTGAATCACGAGTACCTTTGGTTGCTGCTTGACAAATACGGTTTGCCGGGAGGGTTTATTAATTGGTTGAAGACTTTGTATCGGGGGGCTAAAAGCTTCGCTCTTGTTAACGGCTGGGTTGGACGGCCTTTTGAGGTGAGTTCTGGTGTGAGACAGGGATGTCCGTTGAGTCCCCTGCTATATGTATTTGCAATCGATCCTCTGGTGAGGAGGCTTGAGAGCAGTACGTTGTGTGGGGTGCCAACGGGCATTACTGGGGATTCTCCTCTTAGAGTCGTGGCCTATGCGGATGATGTGTCTGTGTTTATCTCTGGGTCTGAGGAGGTAGAGGTGGTGGATTCAGAGGTGGCGCAGTACACTGAAGCCTCGGGCTCGCTGGTAAATCGTGAGAAGAGCGAAGTTTTCTGGATAGGGAAGGAGGGTGAGGGCTTCGTCCTCCCGGCCTCCTTTCCGGTGCCTCAGGACAGAATCAAAATTCTGGGCATCTGGTTTGGGCCAGGTGACTATGGTCACGCAAATTGGGTGAGCAAACTGGAGGATGCCAGTGTCAAAGTGGCTTCCTGGAAGAGATGGAAATTGTCTCTTAGGGAAAGGGTGGACCTGATCAAGACTTACCTGATTCCAGTGTTGTTATACGTCAGCTTCGTCTGTGTCTTGCCAGTGTCTCTCTATGCACGGGTGTACAATCTGTTTTTCCAGCTCTTATGGGGGAATAGGTTGAACCTTGTCAAGAGAAACGTCACTTATCTATCCAGGCGGAGTGGTGGCCTTAGTATGGTCAACCCTGTGGTTTTCTTCTCCTTGCTGTACTTGAAGTACAATTTTAGTAACATGTTGGCTGAGGAGCCGCCTGGATGGGCAAGTTCTTTCCGGGGATGGTTTGAGCCCTTTCTGCATGAGTGGGTAAATGGTGGCCATGTGAAAAGTCTGAGAGTGCGCCATGGACCGCTCCCGGCCTTTGTTGCGCCGTGTCTGAAGATGCTGAGGCAGTGGCAATTGTCGGCTGAGGATATGAAGTCTGTCTCCAGGAAGGTCCTGATGGACAGGGTCATTGAAACAGCTTTTCATGCTCCACTGGCCTTGAGGGATTGCCCAGGCCCAATTCTGGGGGAGGGTTTGAGATTCATTAATCTTCCTAGGATTCCTAACAAATTGCGGGATCTAGCCTGGTTCTGTTTCCATGGCAGACTGTATGTTGGAGGGAATCTGAAATACCGCAATGTAGATGATCGTGGTTGTCCCCGTGAGGAGTGTGGTGGAGTGGAGGAAACCATGGATCATTTCTTGCTTGGGTGTCCCTTTGACATAGAAGTTTGCAAACAGGTTGGGAGGGCCCTCGGTGTTCCTTTTCTTCATAGGCTGAGTTATGCCGAGTGGGTATATGGGGCATTCAGTGCTAGAGGGGATTTTTGTTTAGACACCCTTTTCTTAGTTAGTTTAGTGGTCCGCTTTTTCACTTGGAATGCACGGTGTCAGGTTTCTATTCGGCAGAAAGTCCTCCCTATCCAGGTGGTGGTGCGTGATATACTGGGTGAGGTCGGGAAAATTCGTGGTCTTGAGAGGGGTAGGCTGGAGTCGAGGGTCTGGATGAGGGCGTGGAGGAACAT